>NW_028240777.1:0-236695 GCF_964263255.1 Lissotriton vulgaris | reverse complement strand
CCCTCAGAGCCCTAAAAACCGCCCGAACCCCTAGTCCTAAGGCCTAAGGCCGCCCTCAGAGCCCTAAAAACCGCCCGAACCCCTAGTCCTAAGGCCGCCCTCAGAGCCCTAAAAACCGCCCGAACCCCTAGTCCTAAGGCCTAAGGCCGCCCTCAGAGCCCTAAAAACCGCCCGAACCCCTAGTCCTAAGGCCTAAGGCCGCCCTCAGAGCCCTAAAAACCGCCCGAACCCCTAGTCCTAAGGCCGCCCTCAGAGCCCTAAAAACCGCCCGAACCCCTAGTCCTAAGGCCTAAGGCCGCCCTCAGAGCCCTAAAAACCGCCCGAACCCCTAGTCCTAAGGCCGCCCTCAGAGCCCTAAAAACCGCCCGAACCCCTAGTCCTAAGGCCTAAGGCCGCCCTCAGAGCCCTAAAAACCGCCCGAACCCCTAGTCCTAAGGCCGCCCTCAGAGCCCTAAAAACCGCCGAACCCCTAGTCCTAAGGCCTAAGGCCGCCCTCAGAGCCCTAAAAACCGCCCGAACCCCTAGTCCTAAGGCCTAAGGCCGCCCTCAGAGCCCTAAAAACCGCCCGAACCCCTAGTCCTAAGGCCGCCCTCAGAGCCCTAAAAACCGCCCGAACCCCTAGTCCTAAGGCCTAAGGCCGCCCTCAGAGCCCTAAAAACCGCCCGAACCCCTAGTCCTAAGGCCTAAGGCCGCAGTATGCCCTCAGAGCCCTAAAAACCGCCCGAACCCCTAGTCCTAAGGCCTAAGGGGGCACCGCCCTCAGAGCCCTAAAAACCGCCCGAACCCCTAGTCCTAAGGCCGCCCTCAGAGCCCTAAAAACCGCCCGAACCCCTAGTCCTAAGGCCTAAGGCCGCCCTCAGAGCCCTAAAAACCGCCCGAACCCCTAGTCCTAAGGCCGCCCTCAGAGCCCTAAAAACCGCCCGAACCCCTAGTCCTAAGGCCTAAGGCCGCCCTCAGAGCCCTAAAAACCGCCCGAACCCCTAGTCCTAAGGCCGCCCTCAGAGCCCTAAAAACCGCCCGAACCCCTAGTCCTAAGGCCTAAGGCCGCCCTCAGAGCCCTAAAAACCGCCCGAACCCCTAGTCCTAAGGCCCCTCAGAGCCCTAAAAACCGCCCGAACCCCTAGTCCTAAGGCCTAAGGCCGCCCTCAGAGCCCTAAAAACCGCCCGAACCCCTAGTCCTAAGGCCGCCCTCAGAGCCCTAAAAACCGCCCGAACCCCTAGTCCTAAGGCCTAAGGCCGCCCTCAGAGCCCTAAAAACCGCCCGAACCCCTAGTCCTAAGGCCGCCCTCAGAGCCCTAAAAACCGCCCGAACCCCTAGTCCTAAGGCCTAAGGCCGCCCTCAGAGCCCTAAAAACCGCCCGAACCCCTAGTCCTAAGGCCGCCCTCAGAGCCCTAAAAACCGCCCGAACCCCTAGTCCTAAGGCCTAAGGCCGCCCTCAGAGCCCTAAAAACCGCCCGAACCCCTAGTCCTAAGGCCGCCCTCAGAGCCCTAAAAACCGCCCGAACCCCTAGTCCTAAGGCCTAAGGCCGCCCTCAGAGCCCTAAAAACCGCCCGAACCCCTAGTCCTAAGGCCGCCCTCAGAGCCCTAAAAACCGCCCGAACCCCTAGTCCTAAGGCCTAAGGCCGCCCTCAGAGCCCTAAAAACCGCCCGAACCCCTAGTCCTAAGGCCGCCCTCAGAGCCCTAAAAACCGCCCGAACCCCTAGTCCTAAGGCCTAAGGCCGCCCTCAGAGCCCTAAAAACCGCCCGAACCCCTAGTCCTAAGGCCGCCCTCAGAGCCCTAAAAACCGCCCGAACCCCTAGTCCTAAGGCCTAAGGCCGCCCTCAGAGCCCTAAAAACCGCCCGAACCCCTAGTCCTAAGGCCTAAGGCCGCCCTCAGAGCCCTAAAAACCGCCCGAACCCCTAGTCCTAAGGCCTAAGGCCGCCCTCAGAGCCCTAAAAACCGCCCGAACCCCTAGTCCTAAGGCCGCCCTCAGAGCCCTAAAAACCGCCCGAACCCCTAGTCCTAAGGCCTAAGGCCGCCCTCAGAGCCCTAAAAACCGCCCGAACCCCTAGTCCTAAGGCCGCCCTCAGAGCCCTAAAAACCGCCCGAACCCCTAGTCCTAAGGCCTAAGGCCGCCCTCAGAGCCCTAAAAACCGCCCGAACCCCTAGTCCTAAGGCCGCCCTCAGAGCCCTAAAAACCGCCCGAACCCCTAGTCCTAAGGCCTAAGGCCGCCCTCAGAGCCCTAAAAACCGCCCGAACCCCTAGTCCTAAGGCCGCCCTCAGAGCCCTAAAAACCGCCCGAACCCCTAGTCCTAAGGCCTAAGGCCGCCCTCAGAGCCCTAAAAACCGCCCGAACCCCTAGTCCTAAGGCCGCCCTCAGAGCCCTAAAAACCGCCCGAACCCCTAGTCCTAAGGCCTAAGGCCGCCCTCAGAGCCCTAAAAACCGCCCGAACCCCTAGTCCTAAGGCCTAAGGCCGCCCTCAGAGCCCTAAAAACCGCCCGAACCCCTAGTCCTAAGGCCTAAGGCCGCCCTCAGAGCCCTAAAAACCGCCCGAACCCCTAGTCCTAAGGCCGCCCTCAGAGCCCTAAAAACCGCCCGAACCCCTAGTCCTAAGGCCTAAGGCCGCCCTCAGAGCCCTAAAAACCGCCCGAACCCCTAGTCCTAAGGCCTAAGGCCGCCCTCAGAGCCCTAAAAACCGCCCGAACCCCTAGTCCTAAGGCCTAAGGCCGCCCTCAGAGCCCTAAAAACCGCCCGAACCCCTAGTCCTAAGGCCTAAGGCCGCCCTCAGAGCCCTAAAAACCGCCCGAACCCCTAGTCCTAAGGCCGCCCTCAGAGCCCTAAAAACCGCCCGAACCCCTAGTCCTAAGGCCTAAGGCCGCCCTCAGAGCCCTAAAAACCGCCTGAACCCCTAGTCCTAAGGCCTAAGGCCGCCCTCAGAGCCCTAAAAACCGCCCGAACCCCTAGTCCTAAGGCCTAAGGCCGCCCTCAGAGCCCTAAAAACCGCCCGAACCCCTAGTCCTAAGGCCGCCCTCAGAGCCCTAAAAACCGCCCGAACCCCTAGTCCTAAGGCCTAAGGCCGCCCTCAGAGCCCTAAAAACCGCCCGAACCCCTAGTCCTAAGGCCTAAGGCCGCCCTCAGAGCCCTAAAAACCGCCCGAACCCCTAGTCCTAAGGCCTAAGGCCGCCCTCAGAGCCCTAAAAACCGCCCGAACCCCTAGTCCTAAGGCCTAAGGCCGCCCTCAGAGCCCTAAAAACCGCCCGAACCCCTAGTCCTAAGGCCGCCCTCAGAGCCCTAAAAACCGCCCGAACCCCTAGTCCTAAGGCCTTAAGGGCCCTCAGAGCCCTAAAAACCGCCCGAACCCCTAGTCCTAAGGCCTAAGGCCGCCCTCAGAGCCCTAAAAACCGCCCGAACCCCTAGTCCTAAGGCCTAAGGCCGCCCTCAGAGCCCTAAAAACCGCCCGAACCCCTAGTCCTAAGGCCTAAGGCCGCCCTCAGAGCCCTAAAAACCGCCCGAACCCCTAGTCCTAAGGCCAAGCCCTCAGAGCCCTAAAAACCGCCCGAACCCCTAGTCCTAAGGCTAAGGCCGCCCTCAGAGCCCTAAAAACCGCCCGAACCCCTAGTCCTAAGGCCTAAGGCCGCCCTCAGAGCCCTAAAAACCGCCCGAACCCCTAGTCCTAAGGCCTAAGGCCGCCCTCAGAGCCCTAAAAACCGCCCGAACCCCTAGTCCTAAGGCCTAAGGCCGCCCTCAGAGCCCTAAAAACCGCCCGAACCCCTAGTCCTAAGGCCGCCCTCAGAGCCCTAAAAACCGCCCGAACCCCTAGTCCTAAGGCCTAAGGCCGCCCTCAGAGCCCTAAAAACCGCCCGAACCCCTAGTCCTAAGGCCTAGGCCGCCCTCAGAGCCCTAAAAACCGCCCGAACCCCTAGTCCTAAGGCCTAAGGCCGCCCTCAGAGCCCTAAAAACCGCCCGAACCCCTAGTCCTAAGGCCGCCCTCAGAGCCCTAAAAACCGCCCGAACCCCTAGTCCTAAGGCCTAAGGCCGCCCTCAGAGCCCTAAAAACCGCCCGAACCCCTAGTCCTAAGGCCGCCCTCAGAGCCCTAAAAACCGCCCGAACCCCTAGTCCTAAGGCCTAAGGCCGCCCTCAGAGCCCTAAAAACCGCCCGAACCCCTAGTCCTAGCCGCCCTCAGAGCCCTAAAAACCACCCGAACCCCTAGTCGGGAGCCTAAAAACCGCCCGAACCCCTAGTCCTAAGGCCGCCCTCAGAGCCCTAAAAACCGCCCGAACCCCTAGTCCTAAGGCCTAAGGCCGCCCTCAGAGAAGGCCGCCCTCAGAGCCCTAAAAACCGCCCGAACCCCTAGTCCTAAGGCCGCCCTCAGAGCCCTAAAAACCGCCCGAACCCCTAGTCCTAAGGCCTAAGGCCGCCCTCAGAGCCCTAAAAACCGCCCGAACCCCTAGTCCTAAGGCCGCCCTCAGAGCCCTAAAAACCGCCCGAACCCCTAGTCCTAAGGCCTAAGGCCGCCCTCAGAGCCCTAAAAACCGCCCGAACCCCTAGTCCTAAGGCCTAAGGCCGCCCTCAGAGCCCTAAAAACCGCCCGAACCCCTAGTCCTAAGGCCTAAGGCCGCCCTCAGAGCCCTAAAAACCGCCCGAACCCCTAGTCCTAAGGCCGCCCTCAGACTCTTTTTATAGTCACTAGCCCTACCCAAAATGGCCGCCGCCGTTTCCCTTCGCTGTCCCGGCAAGAGCGCCCTGAACTGGCCGGTTGCTCTGGGGGGAGGCTGAAGTGCTGTCCGTGCAGCGCGGGATTCGGGGGGATTCAGGAGGTAATTTTTAAAATTAAATGAAATTATGCCTCCACCCTCAATAAGTGGAGACACGCGCTGCGTTAAATCCGCGCGCTGTGCAGGGGGGGGAAAGGACACAAAGGAGGTGGTATTCCACAAAGTATTTAAAAGATTTTTAAAATTCAAGTCAAAGCATCTGCCCGGCTCAAGCCTCAGGCATCAAATGGCATAATATCTCATATATTAGCGCCTGCCAGCCGACTCTGACCACCGCATCTGCGCTCCGATCGCTCTACTGCCTCTCATTGCGTTATTTCACCCCCGCATTGCTGCCGCTGCCTGCTTTGTGAAATTTGCATATTTAGTGCTGCTCATTTCAAGCTGCGCATTGTCCTGTTACCATTGTTGTATTTTAAAGTATCTTTGCTCGATTGTGCCTCTGATTGTGCACCAGTCTCGCCCAGTTTCGCTTTCGAACTGGTGCAGCCATTTTGTTGTTGTTGTGCTTCTTAGCCCATAGCTCCACCCCGCTCCTGCCTCCCAGCTGGCCCTCCCTCGCCCCTCCCCCTCCCACTTTCCACATATGACAGATGCCTTTCCGCGTAGCATTCACGCACAGCGGTCGCGCCCTATGCGCGCCGAAGGTGGGCCAAAAGTAAGCCCGTCTACGCCCGTCCGCGCCTGGACAGCGCCCAGCGCCAGACCCCCTGGCCCCCGCAAAAGCTTCTCCACCCACATAACATACGACACCGATTCCCTCCTTGCCCTCAACCCCCGGTCGCAAACAACAATGCTGCAAGGCTGTCCCTGGACACACCCACGGACCCTTCGCCTGCCACTCCTGCAAATTCGCCTGCGTCAGGACCCAGATCAAATCCACGAACTCCAAACACAGCTCCCACTCAAACCACCTGAAATGCATCTTGCTGAACACCCGCTCTGTCCACAGACAGGCCACTGAACTCTGGGACCTACTCAACACCATATCGCCAGATGTCACCTTCCTCACAGAAACCTGGATGAACGCATCATCAGCCCCCGACATCGCCATAGCCATCCCGGACGCTTACAAGATCATCCGAAAAGACCGAACCAACCAAACAGGAGGAGTCATAGCCATAGTCCATAAGAACCTCAACTTCCACCTGGAAAAGAAAAACAACAGCAACACCACCACCCTTCTGGACAACATGGCTAATCTCGGGCTCAAACAACTTGATAACACCCCCACCCACCTTGCCGGACACACGCTCGACCCTATCTTCACCTCCAGCAAACTCATCTCATTCGATCATACCACAGCTTTACACTGGACGGACCACAGCTGCGTTCACTTCAGCTACAAAAAGACCACGACCCACAACCCCCCACAACCCATTCCTTGAAGAAACTGGAACAAAATCACCTCCGACCAACTCCTCACATCGCTTAACCAAAACCCCCCTGCCATTTCATCGGACCCAAACCATGCTGCCACCAAACTCACACTATGGATCACCCACAGCGCTGACGAATTAGCACCCTTGAAAAACCATCAGACCAAACAAGGCAACAAGAAGGCCCCCTGGTTCAACGATGACCTTAAAAAATCCAAGAAGCTATGTCGTACTTTCGAGAAAAAATAGAGAAAAAACCCAACCACTGACAACCTGTACACCCTCAAGAACATCACCCGCAAACACCACCAACTGATCCGAGCCACCAAGAAATCGGCATTCAAGGATCGACTCGAGAACAACGCCCACAACAGCAAGGAATTATTCAACATCGTCAAAGAATTTACCAACCCCACCACCGGCACCAATGACATCACTCCCTCTCAAGTCCTCTGTGACTCTCTATCCTCCTACTTCCACACAAAAATCGTCGACATACATAACAGCTTTGAAAACCAATCCGAAGAACAGTACACTCCACCCACACCCGAACCAAATCAGCACTCTAACGAACTTGGCACCTGGAACCCAATCACTACTGAAGACACCATCCGCCTGATGAACTCCATCCACTCTGGATCACCTACCGACCCATGTCCCCACCACATTTTCAACAAAGCAGACTCCATCATCGCACCCCATCTCCGCGATGTCATCAACTGCTCCTTCGACTCCGCCACCTTCCTAGAAAGCTGGAAACACGCCGAACTCAACGCACTTCTGAAGAAACCCACAGCAGACCCCTCAGAACTCAAGAACTACTGCCCCATCTCACTCCCATTCCCTGCCAAAGTAATTGAGAAAGCTGTCAACAGTCAGCTTGCCGCCTTCCTTGTATCCAACAATTCCCTCGACCCTTCACAGTCCGGCATCCGAGCCAAACACAGCACCGAAACCGGCCTCATCGCAGCCACAGACGACATCAGAACACTACTGGACAACGGAGAGACAGTCACCTTCATCTTACTTGACCTCTCCGCCGCCTTTGACACAGTCTGTCATAGCACCCTAATACAACGCCTCAACAACGTCGGAATACAAGGAAAAGCTCTGGATTGGATCATCTCATTCCTCACCGGGAGAACACAGAGAGTCCGCCTTCCCCCATTCAAATCAGAGGCCACCGAAGTCATCTGCGGCGTACCACAAGGATCATCACTCAGTCCCACCCTCTTCAACGTCTACATGAGTCCCCTCGCTTCCATCGCAAGACAACACAACCTCAACATCATTTCCTACGCAGACGACACCCAGCTGATCCTCCCCCTTACCAAAGACCCAAACACCGCCAAAACTAATCTACACGAAGGAATGAAAGAAGTAGCCGAATGGATGAAGAACAGCCGTTTAAAACTGAACTCAGACAAAATGGAAGTTCTCATCCTAGGATCATCCCTTCATCCTGGGACAACTCATGGTGGCCACCGGCCCTAGGTACAGCACCCATACCTACAGATCACGCACGTAACCTGGGATTCATCCTGGACTCCTCCCTCTCGATGGCCAGACAAGTCAACGCCGTCTCATCTTCATGCTTCAACATCCTACGCATGCTCAAAAAAATCTTCCGTTGGATCCCCACCGAAACAAGAAAGACAGTCACCCACGCACTGGTCACTAGCCCACTGGATTACGGAAATACCCTTTACGCCGGAACCACTACCAAACTACAGAAAAAAACTCCAACGCTTCCATAACGCCTGAGCCAGACTCATACTGGACATCCCCCGTCAAGCTCACATTTCCAGTCACCTGAAAGACCTTCACTGGCTCCCCATCAACAAGAGAATAACGTTCCGCCTCCTCACTCACGCACACAAGGCCCTCTATGACCTAGGACCCGAATGCCTCAACACAAGACTGTCCTTCTACACACCCACCCGCCAACTAAGATCATCCAGCCAGGCACTCGCCGCAATTCCGCGCATCCACAAATCCACAATGGGAGGAAGATCCTTCTCCTTCTTAGCGGCCAAGACCTGGAACTCTCTCCCCACTCACCTCCGCCTTACACAGAACCATCTCTCCTTCAGAAAACAACTAAAAACCTGGCTTTTCGATAAATAATTCACCTCCCTCCCTCAAGCGCCTTGAGACCCTCTGGGTGAGTAGCGCGCTATATAAATTCCTGAACTTGAACTTGAACTTGAACTAGTAATTCCAGTGCGTACACATGTATGGTTACATTCCACAGTCATTCCCTTGTATTAAGACATCCAGGACGGTACTTTCCGGGCATCCAGGCGTCTACAGCAACAATGCTTTGGCAGGCAGCCATCTAGGCTTGAATTCCCTTTGTAGGCAGGAGCTAGTTACATTCCCTTCACAGACAGGCCTCTTGGCACTGTCCCCCATGAGGACCGACGTCTAAGGTTACACCACCCTTGGTAGGGAGCATCACTGGTTACATTCTCTGGGTATCCCGGCATCCTCCGCTACCCTCCTGGGGTATTGTGGTCCCTACACTGAAGAAGACCCCGAGCCCTTCATAAGTCTGGGGCTGAGAACCCACAGGGTCACATTGGAGGGGACAAGGTGTCGACAACCTTCTGCATATTTGCGACTCTGTGAATAGCGATCCTGTTGCTGTTTTGGGGGAGGGGTGAAGACTTGGAACATATAAGAGTGGGGGTGGGGTGTCAAAGGAAGAGCACATGCTTCAGTGGGAGAAAGCCTTTTGGCAGATTAGGAAGTGTGCGTGACCGGGTCACTGGCGAGAGGCGTCCACTGCAGGATAAGAGGGGGCTGTACTCCCTTTAGCAGTGAGAGTGGGGCACAAATTAATCAGTACATGTGAAGGCAAAGGTGTATATTAGGACCATCAGACTTTGGATCAATCAGCGTCTGACAACGGAAGGGGGTGCTATCCGGGACATATGTCTGGATGGACAGAGATAATCCTCGAGAAGGCGGGACAGCGAACAGTGAAGGCATACTATACAGCGCCCCCTACAGCTCTGCAGAATAGACCAGCCGTAGTGCCTAGATGCGACTTCAGAGACCGTGGGAACGAAACACACCCCGCGCTCTCCGAGTCAAAACATAAACACACAACGCGCTCTCCAAGTGAAATACGCAACATTTTCAGAGAGCAGTAAAACTGTCTTGCGAGCCCAACCCTCCATGAGGGGGAGTGAGAGTGAGGAAGTGTGAGGGAGAGAGGGTGTGTGAGGGTGAGAGGGTAAGGGGTGTGCGGGTGAAGGTGAGAGAGTGTGTGAGGATGAGAGAGGGTGTCTGTGTGAGAGGGTGTGTGGGTGAGGGAGTGTGGGTGAGAGGGTGTGTGAGGGTGAGAGGGTGTGTGAGGTTGAGGGAGAGGGTGTGTGAGGAAGGGTGAGGGTGTGTGAGGGTGAGGGGGTGTGAGGGAGTGGGAGGGTGAGAGGGTATGTGAAGGTGTGAGGGTGTCAGGGTGAGGGGGTGTGAGGGTGAGAGGCTGTGTGAGGGTGAGAGGGTGGCTGAAGGTGTGTCAGGGTGAGAAGGTGTGTGAGGATGAGGTGGTGGTGGTAGAGATTTGAGCTTGCCATAATTTGGGCACTCACAATCCAGGCACTCGTGTGTGGCTTTTAACAGTAGTCATACTAGAAAAAGAAGGTGGGTTTCAGCCCAATTTCTTCTTCTCCATGGATATTTATCACTAAGACTTTTTCCAGAACTCCGGAAGTCTACTGAATGCCCCATGGGTCTTTATAAAGCACTTAAAGAGCGGCCCATTAAATCACTCAATGCAAGTGCACACCATAATAGTCCTACTAAACAACTTTGGGATATTTACAGAACCAACAAGTCGCCCTTGTCGCCTTTTTGCATCTTTCTCCCATGCAATATGACCGGAAGTAACCAGACCTGTGGCAGCCGACGAAGAAACACGTTCCAGCTCTTTACATGGACGCACACCAACTTGTTGACTTCAACGCACAAGTGAGATTGCGTCATAGACGTGGAAACTGACCCAGCCCCCTCCCCCTCTTTGAATTCTGCGTGACTGTTGGTGTGCAAGGACTGTTTAATTTCACGTGAGTCTTCGACCAATAACGAGAAAGAAACCCTAACCCCTAATTCCAAAAGCAAACCCATGATCGGATAGAAGAGCGGAGGGCAACACTGCCAGGTGCAAAGTGACGCACGACCCTCGAAGAAGTACCAGAACCACATCTGAAGTCTGGCCAGAGTCAGAATCAAAGACGCAAACATTTAATTAAAAAAGAAAGTGGATTGGAGAATAATTCAGTAAAAAACACGACTACCCATGCCAAACAAGCGCTCGCCATGACACAACCTTTTGTCTGTAAGCCCCGTCCTTTTTCAGACTGGGGGGCGTGTTTTTGACTGTCGTAGGCGGAGACGTAAAAACATCAAAGAATGTAAGAAACAAAGTCAAAAACACGCCCCCCCTGTCTGAAAAGGACAGGGCTTAGATAGAAAGAAAAACATCACTAGGACCTCTTCTCCAATGGCTGGCCAGAAGAGGGGGGGGGCTTAACCTCGCTAGTGATGTTCTCTCTATCCCATTAAGACTCGCCAGCGAGACTGCGCAGGTGCGCAGTCTTTCGCAGGTGGAGTCCTAAAAACGTATATTTGCATTTCTGATACCCAAACCTTCAGCAGCACACGTGCAAGTCGCACACACACCAATAGAGCTGATTCAGGCGGCAATGGAAAACAAAGGGAGTAATACATCCCTGATTATGTGTTTTAACTCGTCCACTTTCCTCTTCTAAAATGTTGGCATGTATGCACATATGAAGTGTGGGAGCAGAGAGGATCACTGACTGTGGGAGCAGAGGGGGCCACAGAGGGTGTAGGAGCAGAGGGGGTCACTGACAGGTGTGGGAGCTGAGATGGTCGCTGACGATGTGCAAGCTTAGGGGTTCACTGATGGTGTGGAAGCAGAAGGAGTTACTGACTGGTGTGGGAACAGAGGGGTCACTGACAAATGTGGGAGCTGAAGGGGTTACTGACGGTGTGTGGGAGTAGAGGGTCAATGACAGATGTGGGAGCAGAGGGGGCACTGAGGGTGTGGGAGCATAGGGAAATCACTGACATGTGAGGGAGCAGAGGGGCTCACTGACGGGTGTAGGAGCAGAGGGGCTCACTGACGGTTTATGAGCAGAGGGGTCACTGAGGGTGTGAGAGCAGAGGGGGTCACTGAGGGTGTATGAGCAGAGGGGGTCACTGATGGTGTGTGGGAGCAGAGGGGTTCACTGACGGGTGTGGGAGCAGAGGGATTCACTGACGGATGTGGGAGCAGAGGGGGTCACTGATGGTGTATGAGCAAAGGGCTCACTGAGGGTGTGGGAGCAGAGGGGTCACTGACAGGTATGGGAGCAGACGGGGTCACTGATGTTGTATGAGCAGAAGTGTTAGACGGACCGGGAGGGTCGGCCGAGACTACGGGGAGAGGTCTCCGGGGAGAGCCGTCTCCAACGACTGTACAGACAAGTAACTTCCCCCCCACAGACGGACACCACACAAGGTTGAAGTTTAACGAGACTTTATATGCAATTCTTAGGTTACGATGATATGATACAAGGAGGTCTGGACTCAGGGGTCCCCTCGATTCTAGTCTCTGGTTTGGGGAAAGGGTAGCGGGACAGTCTTGTTACCAATGAGTGGAAAATAGCTCTCAATCCTCGAGCTCGGCGTTCTAGATGATCGGGCCGCGGCGGAGCCAGGCAGGTCCCGAGATGGACGAAGGAAAAACGACGGTCCGCGGCGGAGCCTGCAGGTCCCGGTGAAGATGACGGTTACAACGGTCCGCGGCCACGCCAGCAGGTCCCGACGACAATGAAGGTGATGAAGGTTGCGAAGGCTGTGGCAGCGCCAACAGGCAGGACGATGGTGCACAAGACAGAGCTACGGCAGCGCCAGTAGTCCGTCTAGGATGAGTTCCTCTTTACGTCTCTCGACTCCAAGATACAACTGCCTTCCTGCTCTGGAGCTGCCCCAGTTATAGGGCTGGTGTGCTTTGATGTCCGGACCCTCGCACTTGGAGGTCGGGAGGTCCGGGATGAGGGAGTCCAGACACCCAGCAGGGGGGTGGAGCCAGCGCCCGGGGAGGCGATGGGCGAGCGGCACTTGGCGGGGGAGAGCCATCGACACCTCTTTCTCCCATTGACTTGCCAAGTAGCCCGCTCACCTCCTGGGTGGATGGTGGTGCCGGGATGTCTGAGGCCTGGCCAGGCCCAGGGTTGAGGTCGGCCGGGGGCCAGGCGGCCACGTGGTGGAGTGTCCAAGATGGCGCCCCAGGATGGGCGCGTAGGCTGGCAGTGGATCGGACCCACGAGGTTGACATGCTCGAGGGCAGGGGTCCCTGAGGGGACGGAGGACGTGCAAGGGTGGTGTGTGGTACCTGCGTGACCGGGCTCAGGCCGGGTCGGGCCGGGGGAGAGCGGCCTTTCATGTGGCCTGTCCAACAAGAAGGGTCACTCAGGGTGTGGGAGCAGAGGGGACACTGACCGGTGTGGGAGCTGAGATGGTTGTGGCCATGTGCGAGCTTAGGGGTTCACTGATGGTGTGGGAATAGAGGGTGTCACTGACGGTGTATGAGCGGAGGGGCTCACTGACGGTGTATGAGCAGAGGGGTCACTGAGGGTGTGGGAGCAGAGGGGATCATTGCAGGTGTGTGGGAGCAGAGGGATTCACTGACAGGTGTGGGAGCAGAGGGGTTCACTGACGGGTGTGGGAGCAGAGGGGTTCACTGACGGGTGTGGGAGTAGAGGGTCAATGACAGATGTGGGAGCAGATGGGCACTGAGGGAGTGGCAGCAGAGGGAAATCACTGACTTGTGGGGGAGCAGAGGGGTCACTGAGGGCGTGGGAGCTGAGGGGGTCACTGACAAGTGTGGGGGCAGAAGGGGTCACTGTGGGAGATGGGGGGGTCACTGACGGTGTATGAGCAGAGGGGCTCACTGACGGGTGTGGGAGCAGAGGGGGTCACTGAGGGGGTGGGAGCAGAGGGTGTCACTGATGGTGTGTGAGCAGAGGGGGTCACTGACGGAGTGTGGGCGCAGAGCGGTTCACTGACGGTGTGTGGGAGCAGAGGGGCTCACTGTTGGTTTGCGGGAGTAGAGGGTCAATGACAGAAGTGGGAGCAGAGGGGGTCACTGACAAGTGTGGAAGCAGAGGGGGTCACTGACAGGTGTGGGAGCAGAGGGGGTCACTGGCGGTGTGTGAGCAGAGGGGCTCACTGACGGTGTGTGGGAGTAGAGGGTCAATGACAGATGTGGGAGCAGAGGGGGTCACTGACAGGTGTTGGAGCAGAGGATGTCACTGAAGGGTTTGGGAGCAGAGGGGTCACTAAGGCTGTGGGAGCAGAGGGGGTCACTGAGGGGGTGGGAGCTGAGATGGTCGCTGACGATGTATGAGCAGAGGGGGTCACTGAGGATGTGGGAGCAGAGGGGTTCACTGTGGGAGCAGAGGGGTTCGCTGACGGTGTGGGTATACGTGGGTCACTTTTTTGTAACTTTTCACAAATGTGTAAATATCATCCAAAAATTATTTTGAAAATGAATGGTTTTAATGATGCATAGAATTGGGAGGGAGGAAAGGGGGGCAAGCAACACTGACACCCATTTTTGTGTGTAAACGGCCGCTTTATTGAAACAGGTGCACATCACACTTTATTAAACTGGCAATTTTTGCCTTACAAAACTAACACCTCTCTAAACATCGAATTACCTAACCACCTTTACATTTCCTCCCCCCACCCCTACGATCCCCACATGATAAAAACCCGCCACCCTGCATCATCCAAACATAAATTGCAATACATTAAATATGTCACCATCTGCCCGCCTACCACTAACTGTTACCCTCCTAAGACCTACAAACCTATTTGCCTTCCTGTAACCCTTAACATTTCTCCGCTCCCGCTCACCAATTCCCCCAACTTCCGATAACTGCCAAACTCCAGCCAACCTTGGCCAACTTCAACAACAACTCCGCCACCCAGGAAAAGGCGGATGGTAGGTGATTACACCCCCTCCACCTTTTCCTGCCCCCTCCCACCCCCCCATGTACCAAACAATGCAGTGACCGCGCCAAACTGAGCCCTACTCCCGACGCACCCCCAACAACCCGGACAACACCTCTCTCAACTCCAAAAGGTAAAGGTCCATCCGCAAACGTGAGAGGTGAACCTCATCGCCCCTAAACAATTCCGGCGCGTCGTACTTCAAATCCCGGTGCCAAACCCTCGCAAATCCCAAGTGCCTGCAAAACTGCACCATTTCCACATTGATTTTGCGCCTGGCCTTGTCCACCGCCTGGGGTTTCAACGCCCCTCTCCAGACCCGCTGCGGAACAAATTCAGTCCACACGACCGTACAACCAGCCAGTTTCCTCCGTATCTCCTCCAAATACCTCTTCATGGCCCTCATAAGAACCAAACCCGTTTCCTGTACCATGTCATTTTCCCCCACGTGAAGTACCAGCACATCTGGGTACCTGGCCCCCACCACCATCCCATTCCGAATCCCCACCAGCTCCTTCCAACGCATCCCCCCCTCCCGGACCAACGCACTCTAAAAACCTCGGGGTGGGGGCGTGCCCAAGATGGCGAGGTGAGCGGTCGCACTCTCCGCGAGCTTCCGCGAACCTAGGCCCCTGAACCATAAATTTTTGCAAATCTCCCCCCAGCCTGCTAGAGATCTACATCGGAGGTGGGGTAGCATCCGGCGGACAACCCCGGAGCACTGAACAATCCCGGAATACGCAGCGGCGGAGCCCCGGGAAAAGCGGCCAAAGGCAGAGGCGGCGCAGAGGAGAGGCCAGGAACCAGGGCCCGCAAAGGAGACGGAGTCTTAGAGTCCGGGTCTGGGGCAGAACAGTGCATTGCAGACCGCCCAGCAGTGGGAGTGAGGCCCTGCCGATATCTTCGGCGGAGTCCAGCAGTGAGGGGGCACCCGGAGACGGGAGGCGGCGGTGCCGGAACACGTGACTCGGCAGAGTGCCCCTACGCAAGGCTGGGGACGCGGCCTACCGGCGGGCCACTGTCCCATACATTTTTGCAGATCTCCCCCCAGCCTGCTAGATATTTGCATCGGAGGTGAGGGAGCATTCAGCGGACCACCCCGGAGCACTGAACGATCCCGAGATACGCAGCGTCGGAGCCCCAGGAAAGCGGCCGAAGGCAGAGGCGGCGCAGAGGTGAGGCCGTGAACTGGGGCTCGCACAGATGACGGAGACATATAGTTCAGGCCTGGGGCAGAACAGTGCGGTGCAGTCCGCACAGCAGTGGGAGTGAGGCCCTGCTGAAATCCCTGGTGGAGCCCAGCAGTGAAGGGGCACCCGGAGACGGGAGGCGGCGGTGCCGGAGCACGTGACTCGGCATTGTGCCCCTACGCAAGGCCGGGGATGTGGCCTACCGGCGGAACGGCCCAAACCCCTGCGGGAGGTTGAGTGGCGGCGGACCTCGTTGAGGGCAAAAAGTGAAGGCAAATAGCCAACGAGGAGGGAGATAGCAGCGGAGGGCAAGGCCCCCGGGAAAACACTGCTGCACCGCCGGAAAGAGGTATTGGGCCCGGATCGGCCTTGCCGGGAGAACACGGCCCCTTCGGCGAACGGCCCGGGGGCGATCGGTCTTCAAAGTAGAGGGCCCGGGTGTGGGCCGAGCCCCCACAAAGCCGACCAGAACCCCTGGTGGAAGAGGTACATGGTGGCGGTCTGCCGAAACAGCCTGAGGCCTGGGAGAGAGCATACCGGACATTACCGACCAAGAGGCTGCGGCCAGGATCGGGCCGGGGAGGACTATAGGTCTATTGGCCGCAGGGACGACCGGAGAAAGATCGCAGCTGGGCCAGTGAGTCCTTGGGAGCCAGAGAAGGGATTTGCCCGACAGTGGCGGGCACCCGGTGTACCCGTTACTCGATGAGACAGCGACAGCAGTAATTGTTAGGAGGGCGGTGGTGAGGCACAGACGCACTAACTGGACGAACCCTACCGCGACCGCCCTGAGGCTGGTGATGGCCCCCGACCTGTGACTGGGAATGGAGCAAACTGAAGGACCTGAGGCAGAGGTAGACGGACCACTGTGCCCATCAAAGGAGGTAGGCCGAGCTTTAACAACATAAGGAGTGGACTTCTCGGATAGGTAGCGGTCCCTGAACTTTGCTGACCATTGAAGCTGGCCAACAGCACGAAAGGACTCTAGCCAAGAGGTTCCCGCTTATAAGATGGCTGGCAACAGAGGGGGCAAGAAGGGGGAAAAGACGCTGCCAGAAATGCTGAATAGGGGTCCAGCGAAACAGGACAAGGGGCAGCACTTGCCGGGCCCCTCGAGAGGCTCGCAAGAGACGAGTGGTGGGGAACCACCGGTCACCAGATCCTTCCTGGAGTCTCTTTTCAGTTCTCTTCGGGATGACTTCCAGACACTGAAGCAGGAGGTGGCCGGAGAGGTTTGGGAGGTACGGAGAGAAGTCGATTGCCTTGGCGAAAGGGTGGCTACCATGGAAGGTGCGGGGCACACGAGGGATGAGGAAATCGTGCAGCTGCAGCAGGAGGAGCTACGCTTGAGGGATCAACAACTTGACCTTCAGGCGAACAATGAAGACCTCGAAAACTGGTCCAGCCGGAACAACATCCATGTCCGGGGGGTACCTCCTAAAGAAGAGGGTGAAGACACTGTTGGGTACCTGCAGGCCCTGTTCTGGGAGGTACTAAGTGAGCCGGAGGACTTCCCTATCAGAATTGACAGAGCGCATAGAGTGGGCCTGACGCGTCGGGCTTCAGCCCCACCGCCTGATATCCTGGCATTCCTACCTGACTTTCTGTTGAAGGAACGGATCCTCCGTAAGGCGCGAAAGCAGCAGTCATTGCGCTTCCGGGGGCACCCGGTTGCTCTCTTCCAGGATCTGTCGGCAATCACACTCCAGAAACGCAAAGCATTCAAAATAGCAACAGACTTTTTGAGAGAACATGAAACGCAATACTCCTGGGGCCACCCTTTCCGCCTCATCTTCCGGTGGAACGGCACCCTGCCCCAGCTTCGCTCCCTCCAGGATACCTGCGGGGTACTGGGAATCACGGCGACGGACGAAGACACACCCACGCCATGTCGAAGACGCACCACCAGAGACGGCTGGCAGAGGGTCTCTGAACGTCGATCCTCTGCATCTTCTGCTCGACCGGACTCACCTACCATCCGAGCAGAAATGGACGACGCAGTGCGGGAGGTGGCCAGGGACACAGCCTCTGGTGATGTTGCGCTGACAGCCTGAGATGACTCCGGGGGGGGGATCGACACAGCCTTCTTCACAATGCAGGTTCGGGGGTCCTGGGGGAGGGGGGGTGGCAGGTGGGAGTGTAGTGGCTGGACGTCCACTTAAGTAACTTACCACAGACTTGTCCACTGAGGACTGGACTGGGACTATGGGGCTTTGGAATCCGTTGGGGGCACAGGGAGAGGGGGGGAGGTTGGGGTTGTTCTGAGTTGGGGTCAAGGGGGGGATGGCCAGGGGGGAGGGACGGGGAGTTCTGGATGGGGGAGGGGGAACCGGGGGGGAGGGTGGGTCGTCCAGTGCACTAAGCAGGTCTCAGCCGCCCTAAAAGCACTCATACGCCATGCTCCGCTCCGACGGGGGTTTTACGCTGTTACTTCCATCATCCCACATGCCGCCCACGACCCTTAGGATTGTGACTCTTAATGTCAGGGGCCTAAATAACCCGTACGCGAGACTGGACCATCTCTTGGTCACGACCCCGGTACTTGCGTTGGCCTCGACGACGGAGATGGGAGTAGTCTCCCATTCGGATCATGCCCCGGTGTCTGCCACACTATGCCTACCGACGGTGTCCTGCCCTCCCAGGGTATTGAGGTTCCGTGACGGTTCCGTGACGATTTGAACCCGTGTTTTCAAGTTTGTCGGAAATACATAATATTGGTATCAGCGAACCGCAAATGATCCATTTAGTATATCCTGGTGTTTTCGCTACGCTACAAGCAAGAGCACTCCTTCTATTGACATATCTCTGATCTACCCACGGCATCCATCTTAGATCATGGCAGCCATTTTGTGATTCTTGCCCTCACATACGCAATAACCTCTGATCACTTCATTTCGATTAAGGACACGTAGCCTTAGCCGGAGATTCACCTCTTACATGACACGTGCACCTTAAACCAGATCACGCTGTAGCTGCATGACTCGACAAAGGCTGCCTCCTCTGCCCGAGGCCAGCCCTGCCAAACTGGTCGTCGTGTCCAGTGTACCTGATCATGATTAGGCGGCCGAAGCCGGTAGCCTTGCCCATTTACAACCCACAAACATCCCTTATCCCGCTTTTCTATCTTCCACACCTGGCTCTGTTTCTTTCTTTCTGAATCTTTATTAGGGGGAGGTAACGAACTTTACGATGAGGCGGTCCGGGTCCTGAATGCAATATTGACAGGGAATTGTGACAAACTAGTGGGAACCCCTCTTTTCGCAATGTTTGGCCTCAGATATTATCGACGGTTCCTGTGTAACACCAAATATTTATTGTTTTAGACACAAAGGTTTTGGGAATGTATTACATGTAAAGAATTTGCCCCTAGCGTAAAAAACAGTATATAAGGAGCAGCCCTCTTTGTACAAATCGAACAGGCTCCTGATTACTGCCCGTGTGTAGTATCTGTGACTTCTGTGTCCCTGCAGTAATAAACCTTTGGTCTTTGACGCCACCATCGAGAAGCCCGTGTTTCTGTTCATTTGTGCACCAAGGCAGGTGGGAACTCCGGGGTCTTTGGGTGTTGTTCCCTGACACCTCTGGACGGAACCAAAAAGTCCAGAACTCCAATTGGCGCCCAACGTGGGGCGACGTCATTCGGTACCGGTCCAAAAGCCTGAAGAGTTCGAGAAGCTTCGTGTGAAGATTCCTGAGGGAGGCGCCCCACTTCATCGATCCCGGCATATCGCAAAAGTGGCCCGAAGTTCTCTTCCACGAGGGTTTCCCGTTCAGGACGGCTGCAGTGGGCCGTTGCCTTGACCGTCGCCCTGTCTTGGACCCGAAGTGGTGCAGTCCTTAGTACGGCGAAACGTGACGGGTTTCTCCTTGGTGACGTCTTCAGTGACTCAGTTAAGTATTTAGTGATAGCTAGCTGGTTACTTTTGTGAGGATTGTTAAAATCCTTGATCGGTTCTTGGTTTGATTTGGTTTAGTAAGATTATCACTGGTTGTTCTAGTTACGATAATCTATTTGGTTTAGTTTGGGTATCGATACATCAGTTCGTTTTGGTAGGCCTAAGTTCGTGGTTCGAGTGCACAAATTTGTTTCGTGTTTGTTTGTTTTGTGTTCCGGACTGAAAATGGTAAGTCGGAAAATGTTGTCTTGTTTTAGTTGCAACAGTGACTCACGATTGGAGGACTCTTGTTTGGTTCCTCCGATTGGGACTCCCCTATATGATTTATATTGTAAGTATGGCGTGGGTCCTATATCTTATAATGAGGTATGGGTCCGTTACTGTAAGAAGGATGGTGTCCTTAGTTGGCCACTGCATGGTAGTTTCGAACCAGAGATCCTCGACAATTTAGAAGCGAAATTGTTTAAGAAGAAAGCCCGGCCGGCAATGTTTGATTCTTTCCGTTACTGGCGAAAAGAATCCAAACAGAGAGAAATGAAAAGGTTGAAGAAAGAACAGAAAGAACAAGAAGAGTTAACTCTAGAGCAAGCGGCTAAACAGTTGCAGGCTAACGAGTGTGAGAAGGCCATAGATGTAGCAATTAGAGAGCATAATCTAGCGATTGACAAGTGCTATCCTGCCTTGCCATCGAAAATGGCTAAGATACTGGAGGATTCCGAAAACGATCCTCTGTTATCTTATCTGTTACGGTCACCTCCACCGTATGCACAAGGTGCGGCGGCTCCACTCGTCCCAAATGTTCAATTGCCGGTTGCTGGACAACCTGGTGTTCCTGCTCCTGTCCCCCAGAATCAAGTTCACGTACCTCTTGTGATGAATGTGAATGTTCCTACAGCTCCTCCTCTTCCTACACTGCCAGCCTCTATACCTACATCTGTACCTACTGTCCCTCAAACTATTTTTCTCGATACTCCTACTGTTCCGTTATCTATTCCTACCTCTACTGCATTTTCTACGTCTGCGAGTGTGCTAACTCCACTTTCTGTTCGTCGAAGAATCACTGATTCTGTTACTAATATGCTGTCTCCTATATATAAAACTTTGATTAAGACTCCTACTCCTGATTCAGTTCAGAGACGTAGTCAGCTACCAAGTACTGAGGAACGGGGAGTTTTAGATTCCACGGCTCTCAGATGGATTTCGAAGGGTAGAAGATATAGTACGAGAGATGTGTTAGACACATTTATGCAGTGGGGGGAACCAACGCAACGGTACGTCTTTGATGAGATGTGCTCGTTGTTACGTGAAGAGATAGAAGAAGACGATGTCGAATCAGATTTGGAAGATTTAATTAGGGTTCAAAAAGAGTTTGCTGCTGGAATGATAGTGGGTGAGAATATAAAGGAAGCGATGGAACTTATTTTAAGTTTTAGGAATGATCCATCTCTTCGTTCACCGAGAGATTTAGAAAAAGGTAAAATGAAGCCAAGTCGCCAATATCCTATGAGGGAGGTTCCTCCAATTTGGCGCGAAGCAGTACAACGTGATGATAATGCAGGTATTGCAGCTGCTCCAGCACAGTTCCAACGAGTGTGGATACACATTCCATGGAAGCGAGCAGAAGTGCTAGCGGTGAAACAGGCCTTGCCAGATCCACGTAAAAATCCAGCTGGATATTACAAGGAATTAACACAGACAGTTGAGGCTTGTATCATGAACTTAGCCGACATCGACATGTTGTTTGGTAACGTAGTTCCGCAACCAGTGTGGGCTAAAATTCGTAGAGAGGATCATCAGGCTGCTTTAGGTGGTGATTGGGCAGCTATCACTGCAGCAGATGGTCAGCAAATAGGTGGTGCGAAACCCGAACCTTTAATTGCTAATCTGCCAGGTAGAATAATTGATCTAATGAAGACTCTGATGCCAGCATTGCGTGTTAATTGGGACAAGCTGTCAGCATGCAGGCAGAAGAAAGACGAAAGTGTCTCCGACTTCTTCACGAGGTTTGAAGAGACTTTTGTAGATCATAGTGGTCAGGACATGAGTACAGAAGGAGGGCAAAGACTGTTTGTAGATAAATTTGTGCATAATCTGTTACCTGAATTATGCAATAAATTGAAAGACTCAGAAAGTGCGTGGGCTGTATCTACGACAGCGCAAATACTTGCGACTGCACAGTACTACGAAAATAGGGATAAAGAGGAAAAGGAAAAATCAGAAAAGAAAACGAAAGATTTAAAAACCAAAGTTCTTTTGCAGCAGGCGTATCCACCTCGCACGAATCAGACTAATACGCAGCAAGGTTCGTATCAAAGGACAGATTATGGTTCAACAAGACCTCAATACCAGTGGAATCAGTGTGCGTACTGTAAGAAAGAGGGTCACTATAAAAATGAATGTCCGATCTTAGCGCAAAATAATGCAGCAGCAGCTCAGAGAGGTCGTGGTGGTTTTGTGCAGAATTCTAGAGGTCGAGGACGAGGTGCTATGCCTCCACAAACGAATGATCGTCCCTCAAATCACTTTGATCAACGAAATGGACAATCTACTCAGCAAAATAGATCTCAACAATATCTTGTCGAGGACTATAATGAAGTGGATGAGGGTTATCAGCAAAATGGGTACTAGGACAGCCATGGACAGAGAGAGGGAGTAGTATCAGTTCCAGTGGATCAGAGTGGGCCTTATGTCGCAGTAGCAACATCAGGTGTAGTCGAACCGTTTCTGTTGGATACTGGTGCCGCAAAAAGTTCTATCATTCATGCGAAACTCCCTGGCGCACCTTTGTCTGGCTCAACAAATGTTTCCGTAGGTTTTTCAGGCGCCCCTGTTTACAACCCGATATCTGGTCCTTTGTCTATTTCTGTTGGACCGTGTCACTTAAAAACACCTCTGATTTTGACGACAGGTTGTAATGAAAACCTGCTTGGTCTAGATTTGTTAAAACGATTATATGCGACATTGTACTGTTCTCCGGAAGGAGTACAGCTTACGTTGGGTAAAAATATCACCTCTCCGATGTATTTGTCAATGGATGCACTCCCGCCGGAGCTACGTTCACTCCCTGATTCTCTTTGGGCGACTGGTCCTAATGATGTAGGTCTCCTAGAAATTCCACCGTATGTGGTAACTTTGAAAGCGAATGTGAAATTTCCAAGAATTCCCCAATATAAAATATCTAGTGAAGGAGAGCGTGCACTTTTATTGATTGTGCAAGATTTGATTAAAAAAGGTGTGGTTGAAGAAACTAGAGGAAATGTCTGTAACAGTCCTGTATTGCCGATTCTGAAACGAACTGATCCTACAAAACCTCCAGTTTATAGGTTTGTCATAGACCTTAGAGAAGTTAATAAGATTGTAGTCCCGCAGTTTCCTGTTGTACCAGACATTACTGCCTTGTTAACCTTGATTCCTGCGACAGCCACATGGTTCTCAGTTATTGACCTAAAGAATGCATTTTTCAGCATTCCGATAGCCGAAGAAAGTAGGGATATTTTCGGCTTCTGTCTAGGAGGTCGCAGTTTCAGATTTAAACGCGCACCACAAGGCTATTGTGAGAGTCCATCCATTTACAGTCAAGCATTAAAAAGCCAGTTAGATTCTTTTGTCCTTCCTCCAGGTTCTGCCCTAGTACAGTACGTAGACGATCTTTTAGTGGCTGCCGATGACAAGGAAACTTGCAAAGCAGCTACAATTTCCCTATTGCATCATTTGTCTAATCTGAATCACAAAGTGTCTCCTTCGAAAATGCAATACTGCTGCCAAGAAGTGACCTACCTAGGTCATCTCTTGTCAAAGGAGGGAAGGAAGTTGACCCCAGAAAGATTCCAAATTTTTCTCTTTTAGCGAAACCATTGGTAGCTTTGACTGGGAAAAATGTTCCGAGTCCGGTGCCATGGTCTGATGAATGTCAAGAGAGTTTTACTGAATTACGAAAAGCATTGTGTTCAGCTCCTGTATTGGGTACACCTGATTACAGTAAACCATTCACGCTCTACGTTCACGAGAGAGACGGTTGTGCGTTGAGTGTTCTGACACAGAAGTTTGGTGATAAACAACGCCCTTGTGCGTATTTCTCATCAACATTAGATTCGGTAGCCAGAGCGTTGCCTAGTTGTTTGAGAGCTACAGCGGCAGCTGCAGCTTCCATTCGACAATCTGCTGGTTTGGTGATGAACAATATGCTAGTGGTCATGGTTCCTCATGCAGTGGATACACTCATGAACCGAACGAAGACACAACACCTTACTAGTGCGAGATTATCTGGTTACGAGCTGACATTACTAGCGAGTCATATTCAGATCAAAAGATGTAATGTATTGAATCCAGCAACGCTGTTGCCGACTGATCAAGAGTCGAGTGATTCCGAGCCACATGACTGCTATTTCAAAACGGAGGAAGAGACAAAAGGACGCATTGACTTGAAGGACACTCCGTTATCAGATCCGGATGGTACGCTGTATGTGGACGGGTCATGTTTTAAATTGGAGAATGGTGATGTGACTGCTGCTTACGCGGTAACGACTTTGAAGACGATTGTGGAGACTGCAAGAGTGAGTCAGAATTCTGCCCAAGCTGCAGAATTAATAGCTCTAACGAGAGCATGTGTTTTAGCTGAGGGAAAGAGAGTGAATGTGTTTACAGATAGTCAGTACGCATTTGGCGTGGCCCATAGTTTTGGCCGGTTGTGGAGAGAAAGGGGTTTCATTACGTCCCATGGGACTAAGATCCAACATGGTCAGCTAGTTAACGACTTGTTGGAATCTCTAACCTTACCGACTGAAGTTGCGATTGTGAAGTGCAGTGCTCATAAAGCAATCACGGATGATGTTGGTCGTGGGAATGCTTTTGCTGACGAAATTGCTAAACAGACAGCTAGAGACACGATGAGCAGAATGTATGTTGCTACGTCTGCAAGATGGATTGCTGAGTCTGGAATGTGTGAAGACACTATGGAAAGTGTGAAAGAGATTCAGAAAGAAGCAACTGAGGAAGAGAAACGTGTATGGAGAGAAAGTACGGGCAAGTTGGACTCGAATGGATGTTGGATTGATTTGACAGAACAGCAGCTTTGGATGTTGCCCGATGCGTATGTGCTTGCAGTAGTGACGATGGCGCATGGAGTAGCGCATATAAGTTCTAAAGGGATATGTAAGATGTTGGCTCCGGTCTGGAAGAATGAGGGAATCAGTAAGTGTGCAGAGAGAGTGGTGAAAAATTGTATGGTGTGCTTGATGCATAATCCTGGCAAGGGAACTCCAACTCCAGCTGGTCATTTCGCTCCTCCTTCCTGCCCCTTTGAAGTAATTCAGTTAGACTTCATTCACATGGAACGCTGCAACAATTTGAAATATGTCCTGGTGGTAGTTTGTGCTTTTTCCAGGTGGATAGAAGCATACCCACTAAAGGACAACACTGCCCTATCTACTGCCAAAATTCTTCTCAAGGAATTTTTCCCTAGGTATGGAATGCCACGGATTGTATGGTCAGATAATGGAAGTGAGTTTATAGGGAAAGTTATGCAGAGTGTGTGTGCCGGCCTAGGATTAAAACAGAAATTTCACAGTGCAAACCATCCCCAGTCTGCTGGTTTAGTCGAGGGTTACAATGGCACCCTCAAGCTGAAAATAGCCAAAATACAAGCATCCACAGGTTTAGCTTGGCCAGACGCACTTCCTTTGGCCCTGTTATCAACGAGAGCAACAGTACATTCTAGAATAGGGCTTAGTCCATACGAGATAGTTTTTGGTCGCCCGGCAAATATCTGGGGTGTGCCGAGGCCTAAACAGTTTTGCTCCATTGAATATCCTATGTTGATAGACTACCTTTACGACTTGACTGCTAAATTGAGTCTTATTCATCAACAGGTTTTCGATGCTTTGCCAAAACCTCCGGAGAGTCCAGGGCATCAGCTGAAACCAGGAGACCTGGTTGTGATCAAGAACTTCGCGAGGACAAAGAACCTTCAGCCAAGATTTGTGGGGCCTTTTCAGATCTTACTGGCAACGAGGACAGCAGTTCGTGTAGCTGGCCGTAAGCACTGGATACACGCCTCTCACGTTAAGCGTGTTCCTTTGCCGCTCCCTTACGACGACTGGGTGAAAAAGGGAATTGGTGCCTCCGAATCTGAAAACACACCGAAGTTCATCTCTTTCAGCGATGCCGAATTGATTACTGACACTTCAAATCCTGACTCTCCTCCTGAAAAGACTCCTTTGAACACTGAACATTTGTCTCCAGCATCAGAAGAAACTTTGCTATCTGCGAACTTAAACTCTGCAACAGCTGCTAGTGATACACTATTTCCCGATCAGACAGTACCAGCGAAGCAGAGATACAACCTGAGAAGCCGTAAAATGGACAAATAAAGCAGGCAACTGCATATTGTGATTTTGATATATATATATATTGAACTTTTTGCCTTCAGCCAGGAAGTTTGCTATTGTTTATTGTTTTTAAAATTGCCTTGCCGTCTGGGTAGCCGTAGGGTCGTGGCTGTGTGCCTAGTTTGAATTTGCAGGGGTCTGACACAAGGTCGATCTTTCTGTTGGTTCTGGGAACTCCCAGGGCTGATAGAGGCATTTTCATCTACGTACACATCATCAGTGGTCGCGAGCGGATTGTAGAAGATGGAGCTTCCTGCGCTGCAACGAGAAAATGTGATTTATGTTCGCAGAAATAGACTTAATAGAATTCTTCATAGCAAATGTTTTCTGATGCAATGTGCCATTACATTTTTGATTGTTTTAGCAACATTGGTGGGTGGAATCGTCTTTAGCATAAATTTGATCTTTGTGCCAGTTACTACATTACCTCCCCTTGATCCTGCTATTTCTACTGTTTCTTCTATACACTCTTTTCACTCGTTTCCAGAACATGAGCAAGCTCGACGCTCAGAATTCACCAACAACACTTTTGTACAGCTCTTGCACCAACACCAACTGGTAGTTAACACTACAGACTGCTGGGTGTGTGGCTTGATACCCCACACGATGGATAAAGGTATTCCCTATCTGGTTTTGCCTTACAGCTATAATGGATCATTTCAGGCCTTCCAAACCATCTTTGCTTATGCCCTTGAAACCTATCCTCCACGTCCACCGCGTTCCACTAAATATAACTCTGCCAACAAAGCTTTAGTCCAGGGAATTATTGACATGGTCAAGGACGTCAATAATACTCCATCTTACCCTAGAGACGAATTGCGAGTATATTTAAGTTGGAATACTTCAGAGTATCGCCTTAGTTTAGGAGAAAGCAAACGGAAAAGCTCAACTCCAATCTGGGTGGTACCTCACCGAGGTCAGGTCTGTTTGCAAGGTAACGGGAGAAATCCGAGAGCTCAGCTAGGGAGGAGTGAGTGCGTAGAGACTTATGTGTTTCCGGCTAACTCTTCCCCTGCCTTTCTTACTGCTAGGGGTACCTACTTCATTTGTCGAGACAGAGCTTATACATGGTTGCCTGCCGACTTCTCAGGATCATGTTACATTGCTCGATTGTTGCCTCCGACATACACTGCTTCATCTGATTACCACAGAACCAGAGTAGCGAGAGGTGTCTTCAGCAAGGAAGATACCGCTGGTCAGGAAGCTGGAGACTTCTTCAAAGGCTTCCTTCCGTTCTGGGGGCCTATGGCCAATAGTAGAAACATACGTCAGCTAACACGGGTAGTTGAATCTACTATTACCGAAACTGCTGGTGCCCTTAGCAATCTGACAGCTGAGCTTCAGGCGGATAGGCTCATGACGTTGCAGAACCGTATGGTTCTAGACGTTATACTTGCAGATCGAGGTGGGGTATGCAGAATGATCCAATCGAGCTGCTGTGTCTTTATTCCTAATAATGCTCCAACAGTCTATGAGGCGATCTCTAAGTTGCACAAGATTTCAGACTCCATACATGTAGACAAGGGAAACTGGTCCTTCATGGAGTGGTTTTGGACTCTGATATCAGCGTGGGGATGGAAGGTTCTAATGGTCATTGGTGTCATCTTAGTATTCCTATTCTCATGTTGTCTGATTATCCAGTGTGGTCCTGCTCTGTGTAGTCTTTGTGCTGCAACTTGTCTCAGAAAACCACCTGCGTTTGGAGAAAAGACAAGAGAAAGGATGATGATACAACAGCATGTCACTGACCTGATGAGTATAGAACTAGATTCTGACATAGACTAAGTAATTGCCTATGTAAGGGCAAAAGGAGGGTCTGAGGTTCCGTGACGGTTCCGTGACGATTTGAACCCGTGTTTTCAAGTTTGTCGGAAATACATAATATTGGTATCAGCGAACCGCAAATGATCCATTTAGTATATCCTGGTGTTTTCGCTACGCTACAAGCAAGAGCACTCCTTCTATTGACATATCTCTGATCTACCCACGGCATCCATCTTAGATCATGGCAGCCATTTTGTGATTCTTGCCCTCACATACGCAATAACCTCTGATCACTTCATTTCGATTAAGGACACGTAGCCTTAGCCGGAGATTCACCTCTTACATGACACGTGCACCTTAAACCAGATCACGCTGTAGCTGCATGACTCGACAAAGGCTGCCTCCTCTGCCCGAGGCCAGCCCTGCCAAACTGGTCGTCGTGTCCAGTGTACCTGATCATGATTAGGCGGCCGAAGCCGGTAGCCTTGCCCATTTACAACCCACAAACATCCCTTATCCCGCTTTTCTATCTTCCACACCTGGCTCTGTTTCTTTCTTTCTGAATCTTTATTAGGGGGAGGTAACGAACTTTACGATGAGGCGGTCCGGGTCCTGAATGCAATATTGACAGGGAATTGTGACAAACTAGTGGGAACCCCTCTTTTCGCAATGTTTGGCCTCAGATATTATCGACGGTTCCTGTGTAACACCAAATATTTATTGTTTTAGACACAAAGGTTTTGGGAATGTATTACATGTAAAGAATTTGCCCCTAGCGTAAAAAACAGTATATAAGGAGCAGCCCTCTTTGTACAAATCGAACAGGCTCCTGATTACTGCCCGTGTGTAGTATCTGTGACTTCTGTGTCCCTGCAGTAATAAACCTTTGGTCTTTGACGCCACCATCGAGAAGCCCGTGTTTCTGTTCATTTGTGCACCAAGGCAGGTGGGAACTCCGGGGTCTTTGGGTGTTGTTCCCTGACACCTCTGGACGGAACCAAAAAGTCCAGAACTCCAGTATGGTGCCTTAGGGACACCTTATTGCACAGGAAGGCGGTGTTAAAACACATAACAGATACTATTCAGGACTATTTGTCTCACAATGATAACTCTGATACCTCCCTGGCGACACAATGGGCGGCCCTGAAGGCTGTACTTAGAGGGAAGTTTCTGGCCATCTCTTCGGCTGAAAACAAGAAGCGGCAGTGCAAAAGGGAGGAACTCACACAACGGGTACACGAACTCGAACACATACACCGTCGGACAGGGGCTCCCCAAATATGGAAGCAACTCGTAGGAGCGAGGAAACTCCTGACGGCCCTAGATATGGAAAGCACGGAGTACGCTGTGCTGCGCCTGCGCCATACCTACTACTCCGGGGGGGACCGCTGTGGCCGACTGCTGGCGAACCGGCTCCGAGTGACGCACTAACGACAGATGGTGAAGGAGGTCTCTGACCCCTCGGGAGTGATGGTTACGGAGGATACTCATATTGCCGAAAACTTCCACAGGTTTTACGCAGATCTTTATGCCCCGGATACCTGCGACAGCGGCGTACTTGGCCTCGGTCACCCTCCCATCTTTAGCCCCCTCGCAGGCCAAGTACCTAGACAGGGATAGTCGGGTCGAGGAAGTGATCTCCGCCATTGCCAAACTTAAGCATGGGAAAGCCCCGGGGCCGGACGGATACACGTCTCTCTTTTATAAAATGTTTTGCACGTCGCTGGCTCCGCTCCTCACCCGACTATTTAACTCATTCGCTGACCCGGGTGCCATCCCGCCTGACCTTTTACGGGCCTCTCTCACGGTCATCCCCAAGCCGGGGAAGGACCGGACGCAATGCGGCTCATACAGGCCAATATCTCTCTTAAATGTAGATCTTAAGCTGTACACAGGAATTCTCGTGGCCCTATTGGCCCCCCATCTACCGGGACTTATAGAACCGGACCAGGCGGGATTTGTTCCCGGGGGGCAGACGGTGGACAACACCAAGAGGATTGTTCACCTCATAGAGAAGGCCTCCCGAATACCAGGAGAGAGAATGATGTTAGCGGTGGACGCCGAGAAAGCGTTCGACCGAGTACATTGGTCTTACCTAGAACAGGTCCTGCTGAAAGTGGGTATAGGAGAAAAATTTCGATCCATGATCTTTAATTGCTATAAATTCCCGACAGCGGTCATACGGGTGAATGGTCACAGTTCGCGGAGTTTTGACATAGAGAGGGGCACGAGGCAGGGCGGCTAACTACACCACCTTAGGCAAGAAGATCCGGGAGGAACTCGGATGGTGGACTCACAGCACCCTCTCTTGGCTAGGCAGAATAGCTGCAGTTAAAATGACGATATTACCCCAGATTCTGTACCTGTTCAGGGCCTTACCACTCCAGCCGCCCACGGGATAGATTCAACAGACGCAGGCAGATCTTGCGTGTTTTATTTGGCAGGGTAGGAAACCTAGAATGAAGAAGACACTCTCAATGCTGGCCCCCGAAGCCGGGGGACTAGGGATACTGGATCTCCGCAAATACTTTCAGGCTGCACAGCTGCGTTATCTGGTGGAGTGGAGTAGGTGGGAATCGGACAAGCACTGGCTCGTCCAGGATCAGGCGATGGCGGGCCGGCCCCTGCAGGAAGTACCATTCCTGCGTCGAGCTCTTCGCCCTGCGAATCTATACGCTTCCGTTGTCACCAGGGTGCCCCTGCGGGTCTGGGATGCCAACAACATCGCTCACAACCTCACCACATTCCCTTCGCCACTCACGCCACTGGTCGACAACCCGGACTTTACTCCGGGGATGGAAAAAGGGGCCTTTACCCACTGGTGAGCGGCCGGGTGTCATGCCTGTGTCATGTGTACGCCCCGGAGGGTGTCATCCCCTTCCCGCGCTTTCGACAAGTGCATTCATTCCCAGAAACCGAAAGACTCTGCTATATGCAGGTCCGCCACTGGGCACTACACCCACAAGTAAAGGGAGACGGCTGATAGGCGGCTACTCCCTTATGAGAAGTGGCTCTTGTCGCGCACGTCAGATGCGAAACTGATTACCGACCTCTATAAGCTACTGCAACCGCCTTCCTCACACTTCTACAACCACGGGAGGGAACGCTGGGAACGGGAATTAGGCAGGACACTGAGCCACAAAGAATGGGAGCAGATTTCATACAGGGCAAGGCACTCGCCATATCATATCGGACTCACCGAGACACTGACCAAGGTCTCTACCTATTGGTATTATACGCCGGAACGTGTACATGAAATGGACTGTACTAAGGACGACACCTGTTGTAGGGGATGCGGGCAAGTAGGCACATTGATACACATTTTATGGGGCTGCCCACTCCTAAACACTTACTGGAAAGAAGTGATAGATGATATTGAATCCCATTGCGAAACTGTACTGCCATGCTTCCCAACATACATATTGTTAGCACTCCCGAACGGGCTGATGTATCCTCTTAGATCTCGCAGAGGCAGACAGATAGCTATTGCAATAGGCTCAGCAGTACAGAACATCCTCCTACACTGGCACACCACCACGCTCCCCTCTATAACAGGCTGGCTCCATAGACTGTGGCATGTGTTGGGAATGGAGAAACTATCGCTCACAGTAGCAGGGTGTGAGAAGTTGGCCCGATATGCAACGTTCGCTATTCTAGCGACCGCTATGTATCGTTCCAACGACCCTTATGGTGTTTGGTTGTAAGTCAACCTATAGACCAGCTATCCTAGTAGCGTGGATACGAGCAGTCTAAGGCTAAAGACTCGAGAGGGCGCGTTAAGCCAGCTGTTTACCACACATGTACCCCTTGAACACCCAGTGAAAGGACACCACACAAGTGTTATGAAAATAAACAGTATATTTATTAAGAATCACAACAGCCCTGTACTCTTTATGAGGACAGGGTACTAAGCACAAACCAAATCTCTTTAGCAAATACTTCAAGTGCACAGTTTAAAGACAAGTGTCCGAGGACACGGAAAGGTTAAGGCAAGTCGGAAGCGAGGGACTCGGGACCCTAGAGTAAGGAGGCTATGCAGGCACCGAAATGCCGAGTTACCTAGCCACGAGGGCTGCGGCTGCAAGTCTTACAGGCGTCGGGGTCTTCGCTGACGAGCCAGGAGCCGGAAGAAAAGGAGTTGCTGGCCGGCGACCAGTGGTGTATAGTTCGTAGAGATTGATGAAACCTGAAAGCAGAGGGGACCAAGTTCGTACTACTAGCCAGTAGTCAGAGGGTACCAGGAAGGCACCGGTTGGCCGTCACCTCGACCAGGTGAGTGGGCGACGCTAGGCTCTGCAGTCTCACGGACCAGGAGGCGTTGTCGGCGACCACGGTGGAGGTGCGAGCTGTCCCACGACGGATGTCGCTGTCGGCGTCTTGAGTGGACCAGGAGGGTCCGGGGTGCTTCTCGAAAAGATGGAAGCAAGGGCCAGTCTGGAGCAACCAGACCGGCAGTGTTGATTCTCGGATGTCGTCACAGAAGGACACAAGCCAGCGGCTAGTGACCAGACAACGTGCTGAGCAGCGAGCAGAAGGGCCCCACGCAGATCGTGGAGATGCTGGGAGACTGCACTTCGGTGCTGGAGCGGCTCAGGGTCGGGGCTTCTCGGACCCCAGAGCACTCACCAGAGAGTTACCTCGATGGTCGTGCTGGTTTTTAAGAGCGTGCAGGTTCTGATGATGGCCGGTCCCTCGAGGTCTCGTCGCACCCACAGATCACAGCTGAGCTGATGACGTGGGTAGAGGTCCGAGGTGCCAGGGAAGCCGGTTCTCGTCGAGCTGGGCCGTCGGATTCCTTGAGGAAGGACTTACAGCAAACCGCAGAGTTCTTAGATGGTGCCCGCTGATGCAGGGTGACTACTCCTTAGCCACAAGGGAGAAATCTTGAGAAGAGTCTTGAAGTCCTTTCGTAGAAAGTATTCTTGATTCAAAGATGATCTAATTTGGAAGGGTCCCCGCTCCGGCCTTTATCCTAAAGAAAGGGGTGGGTACATGACTAGGTCCTGCCCTAAGGGTGGGACCAGGAAGGGGGGTAGTTACACCCCTCTCCCCTGCCGGACTTTCCCCAGGCCAGGGCTGTCGCCCCTGGAACTGGTTCTAACCGGCAGATGCGTAGTGAGCACCGGGGTGCCACTCCGCAGTCACCTTCTCGCAAAAGCCCTACCTACCCAGAATACACAAACCCTGTCTGGGACGGTGCGAACACCGCCCTCGACAGGAAACCCTTTGTCCAAGTGCTCCTCGCTGGAAGGACTCCCAGCAGCAGGAGGTCAGACTCGTGTCTGTGGTGGCAGCATCCATTTTGTGGAGCTGAGGCTTTCGTTAACTTTAACCGGGGTTCACAGTTACGTACATGTCGTGTCCCTCTAGAAGGGCGGAATGCTAACCTCGTCGCCAGAGTTGGTGAGAGGGCAGCATCCCGATTCGTATGACACCTTACTCGACATGTCTTGATAACGCGACACCGAAGTTACCGATATGGTACGCGTTATCATGGAACAGCCATTGGGTCTTGATTCCGCAAGCTGCAACCGGGCTCGGCTCGGGCCAGAGCTTAGTTCACACGAGCCCATGCACTCTGCCTTCAGGATTGTCAAGGCCTGCCATAGGAGTGACTGATAGGAACTCGGGTGTCCATTGTAGGGTTAGATATAGAGCTACTATACCTAAAGCAAAGGGTGATTACACGACTTCGCCCCAGCTGTCATGCAGCCAGTTGTGTCAAATTTAGGAGGCCAGCCAGGGGTGGCATAATACATGCTGCAGCCCCTGGCGGCCCTGGGTACACCTATGCCCCGAGTTACAGGGTCTGATAAGGTGGCCCAGTACCAATTGGTATATGCACCTAGGGTACATCTCGTAATTTAGAAAGAGAACAGCCAGGCTGTGGGTCTGATTGGCAGGCCCGCAGCCAGAGAAAGTCGTAAACCAGTGAAGCAAAAAGCAAAAAATCTGGGTGATCATAGGATTGCAGACCCTACTCTCCTACATGACCCCCCCCCCAAACGTCGGAACAACTAGCTAACCTTGACCAGGTGAGTCTTCTTGTTCTAAGTGGAAATATCTGGAGAGCCCATCGGCATTGCCATGATCAGTACCAGGTCTATATTCCACTGTGAAGTCCATCCCCTGTAGGGAAATGGACCACCTAAGTAGTTTGGGGTTTTCACCCTTCATCTGATTTAGCCACAAGAGGGGCTTATGGTCGGTCTGAATCTTGAAGTGAGTGCCAAACAAGTATGGCCTCAGCTTCTTCAGGGCCCAAACCACAGCAAAGGCCTCCCTCTCAATAGCTGACCAATTCTTCTCTCTAGGGGTCAGCCTCCTGCTTATAAAAGCAATGGGCTGGTCTTGACCATCAAAATTCAGTTGAGAAAGAACAGCTCCCACACCCAACTCAGAAGCATCTGTTTGGACAATGAATGGTTTGGAGTAGTCCGGACTCTTGAGGATAGGCGCCGTGCACATGGCCTGCTTTAGGTCATCGAATGCTTTTTGACAGCTCGCTGTCCACTGAACCTTTTTTGGCATTTTCTTACTTGTCAGTTCATTTAATGGTGTCACGATGGAACCATAGTTCCTGACAAACTTCCTGTAGTAACCAGTCAGGCCCAAGAAAGCTCGAACCTGAGTCTGGGTGGTTGGAGGAGCCCAGTCCCTGATTGACTGTATCTTGCTCTCCAGTGGCTGAACCTGACCTCCACCTACAAGGTGGCCCAGGTATACAACCTGTGTCTGCCCTATCTGGCACTTGGTGGCCTTGATAGTGAGGCCTGCTGCTTGCAGCGCCTCCAATGTCTTCCGCAGGTGGACCAGGTGATCCTCCCAGGTGGAGCTAAAGACAGCAATATCGTCAAGATACGCCGCACAGAAGTCATCCAGCCCAGTAAGGACGTGATTCACCAACCGTTGGAAGGTGGCAGGTGCATTTTTCAGACCAAAGGGCATCACCACGAACTGATAATGCCCACCAGGGGTTGAAAATGCGGTTTTAGGCTTGGCGTCCTCAGCTAACCTGATTTGCCAATACCCAGCTGTCAGGTCAAACGTACTTAAGTAGTTGGCCGAAGCCAGCCTATCAATAAGCTCGTCAGCCCTTGGTATTGGATGGGCGTCAGTCTTAGTGACTGCATTGAGACCCCTGTAGTCTACGCAGAACCTCATCTCTCTCTTACCACCCTGGGTGTGAGGTTTCGGCACTAGAACTACGGGACTAGCCCAAGGGCTATCCGAGGGTTCAATGACTCCCAGCTCCAACATTTTCTGCACTTCACTTTTGATGCAGTCTCTAACGTGATCAGGCTGCCTGTAGATTTTACTCTTTACGGGCAAGCTGTCACCAGTGTCGACCTCATGGGTGCACCAATCGGTCTGACTGGGTGTCAGAGAGAACAGATGTCGGAACGACTGAAGAACCTGTTTACAGTCGCTCTGTTGATGTTCGGAGAGGCTGCCACAAAAGACAACACCATCTACCGAGCCATCGTCAGGATTCTGAGTGAGCAGGTCGGGGAGAGGGTCACTCTCCTCTTCCTGTCCCTCATCTAGGGCCATGAGCAAACTCATGTCCTTCCTGTCGACATATGCTTTTAGCCTGTTGACATGAAGCACCCGGTGGGGGCTCCGGGGAGTTCCCAGGTCGACCAGGTAGGTGACCTCTCCCTTTTTCTCCAGGATGGTGTGGGGCCCGGACCATTTGTCCTTGAGTGCTGCTGGGGCCACTGGCTCCAACACCCACACCTTCTGTCCGGGCTGGTAAACAGTCAAGACAGCCTTTTGGTCATGCCAAGCTTTTTGGAGTTCTTGGCTGGCCTTAAGGTTTTCGGATGCCTTCTCCATGTATTCAGCCATCCGCGAGCGGAGGCCGAGCAAATAGTCCACTATGTTGGCTGCAGGCTTTTTGAGAGGTCTCTCCCATCCTTCCTTCACCAAACACAGGGGTCCTCTTACAGGATGCCCGTACAAAAGTTCAAAAGGGCTGTAGCCAACCCCCTTCTGTGGGACTTCTCTGTAGGCGAACAAGAGGCAGGGGATCAGGACGTCCCATCTACGCCGAAGCTTTTCCGGTAGTCCATGAATCATCCCTTTTAGGGTCCTGTTGAACCTCTCAACAAGCCCATTGCATTGTGGATGATAGGGTGTAGTGAACTTGTAGTTGACACCACATTCCTTCCACATAGCAGTTAAGTAGCTCGACATAAAGTTTGCACCTCTGTCGGAGACGACCTCCTTAGGAAAGCCCACTCTGGAGAATACTCCAACTAGGGCTCTTGCCACAACAGGTGCTGTAGTGGTCCTAAGGGGAATAGCTTCAGGATACCTGGTGGCATGATCCACTACCACCAGTATAAACTTGTGCCCTGATGCTGTCGGTGGTTCCATGGGACCGACGATGTCGATCCCCACCCGTTCAAAGGGCACCCCCACCACAGGCATTGGTATAAGGGGGGCCTTTGTCGTGCCACCTGACTTACCACTGGCTTGGCACGTGACACAGGAGCGGCAAAACTCCTTGGTATCTTCGTTCATGTGGGGCCAGTGAAAGTGCGAGACAAGCCTGTCCCACGTTTTCGTCTGGCCTAAGTGACCTGCTAAGGGAATCTCGTGGGCCAAGGTAAGTAGGAAACCACGCTGAGACAAGGGGACGACCAGCCTCCTGGTCATGCCAGGCTTGGGGTCTCTTGACTCAGTGTACAGGAGTCCATCTTCCCAGTATACCTTGTGGGTACCTGTGGCGTTCCCAGCAGCCTCAGCAGCAGCCTGCTGTCTGAGGGGTTCAAGAGAAGGGCAGTCTAACTGGTCCTTCCCCAGATCTTCCCTTGAGGGTCCCCCTGAGCCCAAGAATTCAACTTGATCAAGTTCGAACTCTCTCGGCTCAGTTTCCCTCAATTCCTGTAGGTCAGCCTCCTCTGAGACTTGATCCTCGACCTGGGGCAAGGGGGAAGGCGCAGCCTTAACCCTACTGCTCTTTTTCTTGGGAGGTGTCTGGTCCGTTGTTCCAGGATCCAGCACCTGTTCAGTGGGGCATTTCCTGACCTGTGACCTAGTCACAGCGAACACATGTGCTGGCAAACCTAACATTTCCATGTGAGTCCGGTGCTCCACTTCTGACCATTGTGACGACTCCAAATCATTGCCCAACAAACAATCCACTGGGAGGTCTGGACTAACTACAACCTTCTTTTGGCCAGTTACCCCTCCCCAGGAGAAAGCTACAATTGCCATACTGTGATTGGTAGTGACATTGCTTGCATTGGTCACCAGGAATTCTGTACCTGGCATGATCTGTCCAGGGTCCACGAAGTTAGGCGTCACCATGGTGACGCTGGCACAAGTGTCCCTATAGGCCTGAGCCATCTTTCCATTTATGAAAGGCGTCTGTCGGTATTTGCCCAGCGTATTGGGGCTTACGTCAGGGGACACGTCCGCGTCCCCTGTACTGACAAGGACAGCCTGAGTGAGTGTGCCAACTAAGTTGTCACGCCCCTCAGAACCCAGGGTTAACCCTACTAAACCCTTGGGAGGCGCACTACCACTGCTGACTGTACTAGGGGGCACAGGTGCCTTAGGGGCTGCAGTGGCAGGAGTCTGCCCTCCTCCTTTCTTGGTGCACTCACTAAACCAGTGAGATTTACTTTTACAGTACTGGCACCATCGTTTGGATTGGCCTTCTTTCTTCTTTTGGGGAGCCTGACCCCCACCCTCTTTGGGTTGTTGGGGACCTGTCGAAGACTTCTGGTCATTTTGTTCCCCCTTAGAATCTTTACCCTTCTGGTCTGCTTTCTTCTGACCACCTTGATTCTGGCCCTGGTTCTGTTTAACTCTCGTACGAACCCATTTGTCTGCCTTCTGCCCCAATTCTTGAGGAGAGGTCAGATCCGAGTCGACAAGATGCTGATGCAACAACTGGTTCTGACAATTGTTTAAAATTTGTTCTCTCATCATCAAATTATACAATCCTTTGTAATCAGTAACCTTACTGCCCAGCAACCAGCCCTCAAAAGCCTTAGTGGCACAATCGACAAAATCAGACCAATCTTGAGACTGCGTTTTCTGGGTATCCCTGAACAGCACCCTGTACTGCTCAGTGGTTAGGCCGAACCCTTCAACGAGTGTATTCTTCAAGACTTGGTAATTGTTAGCGTCCTCTACCCTTGTGGTGAGGAGCTTGTCTCTTCCTTTACCTTCAAAGGAGAGCCACAAGATAGCCGCCCACTGACTCTGGGGAACACCTTGCACAGTGCAGGCCCTCTCCAAAGCAGTAATCCATTTGTGGATGTCGTCCCCTTGTTTAAAGGGGGGCACTATCTTCCCAAGGTGTTTCGTATCGAAACTCTTTTCCCTATTACTAGGTACATTGCTGCCACCAGTGGGGACTGCCCCACTTAACTGTTGCTCTCTAGCAAAAGCAAGCTTTTCCTTGGCCAGGGCAAGTTCTTCCCTTTCGATCCGCAGATTAGCTGCCCTTTCCTTCGCTTCGTACACTCTCCTCTGAGGGGACGTCATCCCTCTTTGAGAAGAGTTGTGAGAGCCGTTGGTATGAAGGGATCTGCCAGAGCCACTTGACAGAGATCTGGCTCGTCCATTCCCCATGTTAAGCGGAACCGACAGTAGCGCCGGGGTTCCCCCAGTACCACTATCGTGTCTGCTTAAGTTGGACCGTGTTAGTCTGACGACTTCTACCTGTCCCTTATCTGCCTCGTCCCCTGAGAGATCCTCATCCTCATCCTCCTCCACATCCTCGTTCTCGGTTGCGAGATGAATGAGGTCAGGATCGTCTCGGGTTCCCTCGAGGGGAGGCATGTCTCCTTCTGGATTAGAAGAGCTACGAAGTTTCTCAGCTCTCCTGGCATCATAAGTCTCCAAGAGACCAATCAGAAAGGACGTTGTGGGGTTAGACCCCTGCTGAATCTTCCGGGAGTGACACAATCGTCTTAACTCCTTGAAGCTCAGCACAGTATATCCTGAAGGGATGACCTGTGGAGGGTCAACTGACACAAGGGGAGACTCAGGGTTTCCTCCTTGGCCCGACATACTGTTTCTAGTGTGGTGTAAGTGATGCACCTACCTACACTATGTGTTTTCCTACTTTTCCCTTGCTAAGAGCTGTAGCCAAGGTGTGCTAAGCCTTGAGGAGCTACAACAGCTGGTTCAGTAGAACTCAGAGTATTTTAAGCTTTAGTTATATGTACTAACAGTACTTGTGCGATCTTTCAACAAGATATTCTTAGGATACGTGTGGTAAAACAACAGCAAGCTCAAATCCCACCCGCTGCTCACCAATGTGAGAAGTTGGCCCGATATGCAACGTTCGCTATTCTAGCGACCGCTATGTATCGTTCCAACGACCCTTATGGTGTTTGGTTGTAAGTCAACCTATAGACCAGCTATCCTAGTAGCGTGGATACGAGCAGTCTAAGGCTAAAGACTCGAGAGGGCGCGTTAAGCCAGCTGTTTACCACACATGTACCCCTTGAACACCCAGTGAAAGGACACCACACAAGTGTTATGAAAATAAACAGTATATTTATTAAGAATCACAACAGCCCTGTACTCTTTATGAGGACAGGGTACTAAGCACAAACCAAATCTCTTTAGCAAATACTTCAAGTGCACAGTTTAAAGAGAAGTGTCCGAGGACACGGAAAGGTTAAGGCAAGTCGGAAGCGAGGGACTCGGGACCCTAGAGTAAGGAGGCTATGCAGGCACCGAAATGCCGAGTTACCTAGCCACGAGGGCTGCGGCTGCAAGTCTTACAGGCGTCGGGGTCTTCGCTGACGAGCCAGGAGCCGGAAGAAAAGGAGTTGCTGGCCGGCGACCAGTGGTGTATAGTTCGTAGAGATTGATGAAACCTGAAAGCAGAGGGGACCAAGTTCGTACTACTAGCCAGTAGTCAGAGGGTACCAGGAAGGCACCGGTTGGCCGTCACCTCGACCAGGTGAGTGGGCGACGCTAGGCTCTGCAGTCTCACGGACCAGGAGGCGTTGTCGGCGACCACGGTGGAGGTGCGAGCTGTCCCACGACGGATGTCGCTGTCGGCGTCTTGAGTGGACCAGGAGGGTCCGGGGTGCTTCTCGAAAAGATGGAAGCAAGGGCCAGTCTGGAGCAACCAGACCGGCAGTGTTGATTCTCGGATGTCGTCACAGAAGGACACAAGCCAGCGGCTAGTGACCAGACAACGTGCTGAGCAGCGAGCAGAAGGGCCCCACGCAGATCGTGGAGATGCTGGGAGACTGCACTTCGGTGCTGGAGCGGCTCAGGGTCGGGGCTTCTCGGACCCCAGAGCACTCACCAGAGAGTTACCTCGATGGTCGTGCTGGTTTTTTAGAGCGTGCAGGTTCTGATGATGGCCGGTCCCTCGAGGTCTCGTCGCACCCACAGATCACAGCTGAGCTGATGACGTGGGTAGAGGTCCGAGGTGCCAGGGAAGCCGGTTCTCGTCGAGCTGGGCCGTCGGATTCCTTGAGGAAGGACTTACAGCAAACCGCAGAGTTCTTAGATGGTGCCCGCTGATGCAGGGTGACTACTCCTTAGCCACAAGGGAGAAATCTTGAGAAGAGTCTTGAAGTCCTTTCGTAGAAAGTATTCTTGATTCAAAGATGATCTAATTTGGAAGGGTCCCCGCTCCGGCCTTTATCCTAAAGAAAGGGGTGGGTACATGACTAGGTCCTGCCCTAAGGGTGGGACCAGGAAGGGGGGTAGTTACACCCCTCTCCCCTGCCGGACTTTCCCCAGGCCAGGGCTGTCGCCCCTGGAACTGGTTCTAACCGGCAGATGCGTAGTGAGCACCGGGGTGCCACTCCGCAGTCACCTTCTCGCAAAAGCCCTACCTACCCAGAATACACAAACCCTGTCTGGGACGGTGCGAACACCGCCCTCGACAGGAAACCCTTTGTCCAAGCTCTCCTCGCTGGAAGGACTCCCAGCAGCAGGAGGTCAGACTCGTGTCTGTGGTGGCAGCATCCATTTTGTGGAGCTGAGGCTTTCGTTAACTTTAACCGGGGTTCACAGTTACGTACATGTCGTGTCCCTCTAGAAGGGCGGAATGCTAACCTCGTCGCCAGAGTTGGTGAGAGGGCAGCATCCCGATTCGTATGACACCTTACTCGACATGTCTTGATAACGCGACACCGAAGTTACCGATATGGTACGCGTTATCATGGAACAGCCATTGGGTCTTGATTCCGCAAGCTGCAACCGGGCTCGGCTCGGGCCAGAGCTTAGTTCACACGAGCCCATGCACTCTGCCTTCAGGATTGTCAAGGCCTGCCATAGGAGTGACTGATAGGAACTCGGGTGTCCATTGTAGGGTTAGATATAGAGCTACTATACCTAAAGCAAAGGGTGATTACACGACTTCGCCCCAGCTGTCATGCAGCCAGTTGTGTCAAATTTAGGAGGCCAGCCAGGGGTGGCATAATACATGCTGCAGCCCCTGGCGGCCCTGGGTACACCTATGCCCCGAGTTACAGGGTCTGATAAGGTGGCCCAGTACCAATTGGTATATGCACCTAGGGTACATCTCGTAATTTAGAAAGAGAACAGCCAGGCTGTGGGTCTGATTGGCAGGCCCGCAGCCAGAGAAAGTCGTAAACCAGTGAAGCAAAAAGCAAAAAATCTGGGTGATCATAGGATTGCAGACCCTACTCTCCTACACAGGGGATATAGAACAATTTGACGACCTTTAGCAGCAGGTCCGGTCCCTGCTGCTCTCTGAATTCAGGGAAATCACCTGCCCAAGATACCTCAGCCTCTTAAGGCTTACGATGCCCGATGAATCAACCTCTTAAATAGACACTGGGCTGGGTTCTTTCACTACAGGGTGGCCAGAGTGGACGGCAAGGAATAGACCTGCGCACTAGACGATGGGGGGGGTAGAGGAATCGGGAAGTTGGGGTACTAGGGGGGAGTTCGGGGGCGGGATTATTATTTCATAGCAACAGTGCCTATCTTTATGTGTCACTGCGGACTAGTCTTCAACTGAGATGTTCCTTGCAGAGACTTATACTGAGAGAGCGGCCCTAGCCGCGGTGATGTGACACTTCATGCGCTTTGTCTGTTTTATTTATTTGTGTTGCACTAATAAAATGCTTTAAGCCTAAAAACCTTGGGGTTAAAACCTAAATTCTCCCCAAAGTAGCTATCCTGCGCCTGAAGTTGTGCTCTCTTGACAAATGAGTGACCCACTATCCATATAGCCATGTCGCATGCGAGGGGGCCAACCACCGAACCTGGAATGAGAAAACAGAGTCACACATGGCCACCACAACACCGCTTTAGCATTGCTCCTCACTGCGCACATTGCATTTATAACTATCGGACGCCCAACGCCCCAAATGCATGATGTCCTCCTTCCCCCATCCTTGCCTATGTGCCTCAGACGCCGCACCACTGCGGAACAAGTGCGTCCCGAACTTCTTCCCATCCACCCCCAACCGCACCAGCGCCTTCCGCAGTACTGCCAACAACTGGGGCCCCCTCGCCCCCGCCCCACCAGCATGCCGAAAATCCAAACCGTCCACCTCAGCCTTCGCCCTCCAACGCCACCCCCAGCACACAGGGCATATTCCCTCCCCATCGCTGCCACCCAAAGGGACCCCCCTCCCCACGCTCCTCTGATCCGTTTTTGACTTCCGCAGCCACAACTGTACATCCCCCCCCCAGATTGCACTTCCGACCATAACAGACCATCGCCCCCCGGCCACCCAGCAACTCTGACACCCTAAAGGCCCCCGCAAACATCCAAATCATCAACGTGGCAAACAGACAGGCCTCCCTCTCATCCCGGCAAACATCCTCCAGCACACCCACAACCCTCCCCAGCAAAACCCTTGATACCGGGAGCCGCACCCGACCTGCACCGCCACACTCGCAGGCCCACCCCTCCAACATCCTGGCCCCCAGCTCTCCCACAGACTGCGCGTAACCCCACAACAATTTCCCCATGAACGCAACCCCCGCCAACTTGCCCGAGATAGTGACCCGCGTGAGGCCCTTGTCGATCAAAGGCAATATGAATTGTACCACATCTTCTGTTTTTCCCGGCCCGGGGCCCGCCATCGCGGCCCGGATGCCACAAACTCCCCCCATGCAGACACATACGTGGAGAACGTTGATTCCGCCAAAGACCCTAGAACCAGCTGCAACATCCGGTGTTGCCAACTTTCCACAGCTTCCTGGGCATGGCCGTCAGTTCTGGGTCCGCCTCCTTGGCTAACCCACGGAATCTCTCCCACTGCGAACGAGATAAAGCATCCGCAATGTCATTATTGATCCCCCGGATGTGCACCGCGCGGAAGGCAATATCATGGTGCAGGCAACCCAACACAAACACCCGCAACAGTTTCAACACCTGCTCATCTCTTGCCGACTGGGGGTTCACCACCTGCACCACCGCCATGTTGTCCACGTGAAACGTCACCCGCCTGTGAGCCAGGACTGCCCTCCCACAGCTCAATTGCCACCACTAGTGGGAACAGCTCCAAAATCGCGATGCTCCTGCCGCCCTCCGCCCATTCCGGCGGCCACTTCTCCGGCCACCACCGCCTCTGCCAGTACAGACCAAACCGTCGCTGCCCGCCGCATCGGACCAAGTCATCAACACTCCACATGGGGACGCCGTTGAAATGCTCCAGAAAAAACTGCCACATTCGCAAATCCTCCCGAACGCCCGCGGACAAGCGCACGTGGTGGTGCGGCGGCCTTTACCCCGCAAATGCTCTCCCCAACCTCCTGCAGAAGGTACGCCCCACCCAAACCACTCTGCAAGCAAAATTCAGGTGTCTCAAAAGCACCTGGATCTCCAACACTGCCACCTTGTGCTTCGCCACCATGACCGCCAGCAGGCCCAACATCTGCTGCTTTTTCTCCACTGGCAAACGTGCCTCCATGGCCCCCGAATCCAGCTCAATCCCCAGGAAACACATCACAGTGCCTGGTCCCACTGTCTTTTCCAGCACCAACGGGACACCCAAATAGGCCATCAGCTCCTGAAACCTGTCCAGCGCCACCTGGCAGTCCGTGGAGCCCGGTGCCCCGACCAGAAAAAAGTCATCCAAGTAGAGAGTAACTCCCTGGTGACCCGTCCGTTCCGTGAAAAACCTCCGCAGGAACATACTAAAGCACTCAAAAAGTGCGCATGACATCGAGAAGCCCATCGGCAATCCTTTGTCCACATACCAGCGGCCGCGAAACTGGACTCCCAGCAGGCCCCAGTCGTCTGGGTAGCGGGCAATAGCTGGAAAGCCGATTTGATGTCACACTTTGCCATCTGTGCCGTGGCCCCTTTCGCCACCATCAAAGCCATGGCCGCGTCGACGACGAGTATGACACCGTTGCCGCCCGCTCATCGTTGTAGTCATTGACTGAACCCCCGGCCGGCTACGACAAATGCTGAATGAGCCAAAACTGTCCAGCCTCCTTCTTCGGCACCACCCCGATAGGGGACACAATCAGGTCCTCCAAAGGCCAATCTTCAAACGGTCCCGCCATCCGACCCGCGCTGACTTCTTTCCCCAACTTCTCTTGCACCACCTCCGGGTGCTCTTTGGCGGACCTCAAGTTGTCTGCCCACCGCCTTCTCCGCGGTCCCTCATAGCCTAACCGAAAACCGTCCCGAAACCCGACCCGCAAACGCTCGGCGGCCCCTGCATCCGGGTAGCCCTGCAGGGCCGCGTACAACGATCCAACCTACTTGGAGTACGAGCCCTTAGGCCCAGACCCCTTTCCGCCTCTATTGCCACCCGGCTGCTGCCGCGCCCCCGAAAGTGCTCCTCCAGTTTGCCCCTGCATGGACCCACTGAGGCGCAGGACTGGGTGTCCATACTTCCCGCAGCCCGAACACTCATGTTTGAAACAACAGTGCTCCCTAGCACAAGCCCCCTTGTTAAAATCCCAGCATGGCCCCACCCCTCCTGATTGGGGTTTGGCCCCTGCTCCCACCCCTCCCCGGGTGGGTCGGCCCTGAAAGGGCTGATAAATTATGGGCAGCCCGCTGGCCATAAAAATCGTCTTCCCTGACCCGGCCAAACCCATTGTGTGCTGCCAAAGGTCGCAGTCCAACTCGCCCCACTTTGCCTACAGGTCCTAAGCCATCCGAGCCTGGAACTCCTCATCGTACTGGGCCCACGCGTAACCGCCTCCCGTGATTTGGGCTTTCCGAATCACGTCCATGTGCTTAAACAAGGACACCGATCGCTCCGGAAATTTCTTGCAGTTCACGCTGGCGAAAATTAAAAATGCCGCCGTCCAGTTTTCAATTGTGAGGGGCCACCTTAGGCCGCTTCTGAAGCTCGTACTCCTCCTCTTTAGACCCCTCCTTCACCCATGCCTCCCGATGCAGCAATTTGAGCAACTCAACGTACTCCCCCTTCCAAATACGCTCCTTGGTCGCCAGCATCAGATGCGCCCCCAAAGGTTTCGTAACACCCATGTATGGAAGCCTCTTAAGTTTCAATTCCTTACTCTCTGGCTTCAACACCCCGTCCCCAGCTGCCCCCCGCTCGCACCCTCCTACCCACTCGCCCCTACGCCAGTTCCAGCCGTTGCGCTACCAGCCGCCGCGCTGCTCCCAGCCCCCGCGCTGCTCCCAGCCGCCGTGCTGCTCCCACACCCCGACCCATCCTTTTTTCCATCCTCCAGGTCTGGGCCCACACCTTTATCCACCACGTACCTCCCCTTCCTCAAACAACACTCCTCATCCCCTCCCTCCCCCGACCCCCACAGACACCATGTGCGCGCCTCGGTTACCTGGGGTCAATGACGACGCCCGTCGCTTCTCCGTCCTCCGACTCACCGAAGGCGCCACTTTCACATAAGATGCCCGGGCCGTCCACGCGTGTGGGCCCCGTGACACCTGCAAAACACCAACATCATTAGCGGACCCCCTTCCACCCTCTCTCACTTCCCCTTCCTCCAAACTCTCATCATCCCTGATCACTTGAAACCCTTCCTGTAAAGAAACCCTCCTGGCCGGCAGAGCCGACTGCACCCTGCTATGCACAGTCCACCTCTCCCTCGCCCTGTCCACATCAATAAACACTTGCGACGCGCTGCTCCTCTTCCTGCTTTGCCCCCCAAGCCGCTGCGGCCCTGTGGGAGGTGGGGCCAGCGAGCCGGACCCCCCCTTCACTTTGGCGCTGATTGGTCGCCCCAAAACCTGCCAAGTCTGGAGCCCCTCACCGGCCCTCCTCCTGAAAAAGAAACGGCAGGTCCGGTGTGCTGGGTCCCTGAAGCTGCGCTGCGCCATACACCGCGCCATCCTCGCGCAATCCTCCCCTCCCCCAAACCCCCTATCCCGACCCTCTCCCTCACTCACTTCCGCTCTCATCCTCCCCACTCCACAACAGCCCACACTCCCCCACCCCCCACCATCCTCCAAATCCTCCCCCAGGCCGTCCCCCCGCCCGGAAGGCCCCGCTTCTTCCTCCGCTTGGCCCTCCCCGTCTCAACCACACCCAAGGCCCCTCCCCTGCCCCGATGGGGCTTCCCCCCAACCTCCATTCCGCCACCAACTCACCCTCACTCTCCCCGGACTCTAATAGCAAAGGGGACATGTATCCCTCCCCCAACTGGGTCTCATCCACCTCAACTATCCCATCCCCCCCAACCAGCCCCTCCCCAAACCCCCCTTCTGGCTCCATCAATCCCCCCGTCCACTGAGGCCCCCCCATCTGCCCCTTGTACCAGCTTCCCCGCCCCCCCCGGCCCCCCACCGCCCCCTAACCCCCACGGACACCTTCGCCCTGCCAGGAGGGAATGGGCTCTCCCTCCTCCGCCTCCTGCACCCTGATCCGTCCTCCCTGGGATCCCCCTCCCGCTCCCCTCTGTCCCCCCCCCACCCCTCGTGAACCTGTCTCCACTCCCCCGGCCGGCCCTCCCCTGTCCGGGCGGCCGGCCTGCAGGGACACACTCGCTTTCTCCTGTCTCTCGGGCCTCCCCTTGCCCCCCCTGCTGCACCTCCAGCTCGGGCCCCCGAGCAACTCCGAGGAGGCCCGAGCCGCACGCCACTGCTCACCGCGACCCGCCCGGCTCCCCCGCTCAGCCCCGCCTTCCGGAGCCGGGCGGGCATCCTCTTGCCTCATTTCAGAGCGTGGCTGGAAGCCACCGGCAGCGCTCCCAGCCCGCTCCCCCTCCGGCGGGACCCCTCCCGCCGCACAGTCATGGTGAGTTTTCGGCGGAGGGCCACCCGCAGTGCCCCCCCAAACACCACCCACGCACTTCTTTCTCGTCACCGGCAGGGCCGCGCCATCCCCTACCGCGGGGCTCTGTCCTCTTACCTGGCTGTGCGCCTCCTTACTAGGCGGCGAGCAGGCAAACACAGCCGCCGTGACCCCTGCAGACGCACGCCTCTCTGGGCGCACCTGGGGGCCAACCAAGAGGTCCATCCGCCCCGCCTCGCTCAGCAGGCGGATGGCCTCCAACACTCTTATATCCTCCTGCGCCAATAAACTACAAGAAAACACCACACCACAACAGTCACAAAAACCAGACACCTGTCCTAGGCTCCCAGCCACCGGGTTACCAAACTTAAAATGGTGGCTGGGCCAGCGAGGACAACCCAGATAACTGTCGCATTTTGGGCTGTTTATGCAAATTTGGGCTGCCTTTGGGCTATCCCCAAAGCAGCCCAAAGCAGCGAAAAGTCTGCGTTGCTCGCCCCCCTCCCCCTCCCAAATCTGCCCGGAGGGCAGACCTCGCGTTGCTCGGCTGCCCCCAAACCCCCTTTTTACCCGATTAATTAATGGTGTTGGACTTGAAAGACATGCACTAAGTTGCTTCGAAATGTAATTAATTCTGTGAAATAGTTATGCCACATTTCCGTGTGAGTCACCATTTGTTTATTTTATTACGGATGCCGGTTCTGGAGTTCTGCTCATCTGCTCCTGCTCTTTCCTCATCCCAGCCCGTGTCCCGCTGCAAATAATCTCTTCTCTCGTTTCTGCAGAGCACCTGGTGAATCATATAAAAAATTTGAACAAGAGCAACTGTGTTAGGAAGCCAATAACTCTTTATTGCCAATTTATGAAAATCATTTGAATTCAAGGCAAACATGTATCAGCTAACAGCATTAATAAGATTAGCACGTGAGAAGTTAAAACAATGGCTGAGTTAAAACGTTAAGGTGGGCAGCGTTAGGGACCGCAGACGATCAGGTTAAAAGAGAGGATTACCTTAGAATAAACGTCACATTCAGACTGGACAATCATGAGAGTATAATTAGTAATGCGGACTGGCATAGTTGTGGCTGGCGGAGCGTGTTGAGTTTCAGCACACCGAGGGTAATATGTACAAAAAAGTGTCGGAGCGTGTTGAGTTTCAGCACACCGAGGCTGATATGTACAAGGAAGTGTCGGAGCGTGTGAGTTTCAGCACACCAAGGGAGATATGTACAAGGAAGTGTCGGAGCGTGTGAGTTTCAGCACACCAAGGGAGATATGTACAAGGAAGTGTCGGAGCGTGTTGCGTTTCAGCACACCGAGACTCTCCGCTAAGGGGGGCCTGTAAAATAAAGTGACCAGTGCTAATTAACCCAGAGTGTCTATCATGGAGAACGGATTTGCTTAACGGGGTGCTGTTGCCCTATTGCAAAGGGGCTAGGGGTGGGGATCGTCACAGGCAAGTTGGACACACACACAAAAATTAAAGTAAGCTTTCTTGGCTGTAAGCGCAGAGGTGGCATTGACTGTGTAGCCTAGACTGCTTCCAGGAGGGTACAAGGTCCTTTGATGGAAATACGTCTAGTTGAAAAAGTAGCAGTGCGTGTCGATTAGGCACTGCAATGTGGGTAATCAAATATGGTTTCAGGCTTCAAGAAGTGTAGGAATGAAAACTGCCCATGCGTGCCGTTTCTGGGCCAGCTCTGCCTTGTCAATAACCAGAGACTATTGGTTTGCAGCCTTGTTAGTTATTTTTTTAACCCCTTGCATGCTCGTGACGGAACCGTTCCGTCACGAGCCTCGGGTGGGCTGTGCTGGTGACGGAACGGTTCCGTCACGGCCCGCTCGCCGCGCCTGCACTGCGCGAATTCCAAGCCTGCGCTGAGCATTCTATTGAGCGTGCGGGGCCGTGACAGAACCGTTCCGTCACAAGCACAGCCCACCCGAGGCTCGTGACGGAGCGGTTCCGTCATGAGTACGGGAGTGCCGTGCGGCCCCCTTCCCCCTTAGCACTGCGGCGGAATAGCCGCTGCAGCTAAGGGGTTAAAGCCGGTGAAGTTTAAATTTTAATTCCAGGAATAACCTAGTTTTAGATTGTATATGGCCTGCTGGACGAGAGTTGGCCAGGAGTGTTTTGATTAGACTGCCTCCTCATTTCCAACCAACAGGTGACGGCCTAACCGGACTTTGGTGGAACAAACCAAACCCCAGTCTGACCTGGGATTGGGATGTATATCTCAGAACTGTGTAATGAGAATGAAGCTTCCATCATGTGCCCACAGGATCATGTTCAAGGACTCGCACCGGAAGTTCCATTCTTAAAGAAATGTTTCATTGTGTGTTGATCGTCTTTGGAGTGACGCTGATGAGCGAGTAGGTGGAATATTTCTCTTACCTTAAGAAATGTGGTAGCACTAAACATTTTAAATATTAGGTTCTTGTTTCTGATTTGTCAATGCAGCCCTAACCATGATCATGCCATGCTAAATTTACAGAATCTATTAATAGCCTGTATGAACTGCGTATGAAAACCCTTCGGTTTTGGAATTGTAGGGGTCATGTTTAGGTCGAGTTTACTCGAACTTATTGTTGTCAATCCAAAAGCTGACTTTTTACGATGCGGATTTTCAAAAGTTCACTTGAATCCCGATCATGTGACCTGCTCTCATGCACGAGCCTTCCCCCTGCAAGCAGCCTTTCTCCCTTCACAGCCATCTGTTCCTCTCTCCCCGCCCCCGCCGTCACTTATTCACGGCCGCAGGCCGTCCTAATTGCATTTTTTTCAGCCTGGCTACTTCAAAGAGTTCGGGTTCGGCGGCCCCGCCCCCTGCAATGCCGAGAGCTTGTTCACTTTCCTTCTCTCGCTCGTTTACTTCCGACCTTCTCTACAGTCTGTAGCTGACCAGGCAGCTCGTAGGGTAACGTGCCTGCCGCAGAGATCTGCCTTTGCTCCACAGATTAAAATCAGCATTATATCATTGTGCTAGGATTGTTACATGTAAACGGTATTGCAAATACCTGTATTTCTTAACAAAAATCGGTTTGATTCTACGCGTCTTGTCGACTCCAACCTCGATTTCCGCAAGCTGCTGTAATTATGCAGAACGTTGCCAAATGGACAATAGGCGATAACAGGTTTCTTGTAGCCATTCGGCACTGCTAGACATACAATGAGTAGCAATTCTGTCAAACGTCTCTCGTGCTGTGCCAAAGCACATAAAAGCTAGCGGGCAATGAGTTGTCGACGATGGCGGCAGGGTAGTATGTGACTTGGGTTCCTCGCCTTAATCGTCACCCCCAACCTTCTGGCAATTCAGTGGCTAATCACACAATCGTCCAGTTTAAGAGCAACCCGCGTTTCCTGCTCCTCCCATCCGACAGCGTTGCAAACAATGCCAAGTTCCTCTTTCCATTTCCGTTTGCAGCATTGCCCAAGGGTGGAGAGAGAGGAGGTGGGAAGAATGGAAGGCACAGGAGGAAAGCAGCGCACGAGGCGGGGGGGGTGAGGGGCGTCAGCGGCAAGAGAAGCATAAATATTACTACCATGTTGCGCCTCGGGCACGTAGCTAAGAACACAGTGACGGAATATGCAAGCCCCACACATGAACGATACACGAACACCAAGATACCGGTTAATTAACAGGAGGGTAATGTTATTAGATGCACGAGCTGAGCGCGCCCGATCGGCTCGTTAAGCACAGCACATATTCAAGAATGCCATATATGACAGTAGGCTACAACGTCTGAAATGAGGCGCTTGTATGACGGAAAGAAAATAAATGTAACCGACTAGATCATAAAAAAAATCTGCAAACCTCTCATCAAAACGCTTAGGGGAGAGGAGCTGTTATCAAACTCCGAAATGAATACTTCTCTGTTAGGAAGCGCTATATAAAAGCGACAATCCAAAACTGATGGGGGGGAGGGGTGGTCTCTGAGCAGATAGGTCTAAAGGAAACCGACACGTTGCAGTGACACGAGTCACGAGTGAAAACAATACTCTTAAGTGACACCCTGCTGGACAGACACCCATCCACCCGTCGCTCTCCCTCCCTCCCCCCGAACCGAACACACACAACTTAATTAACTACACACTAACATATTACGCTAATTAAATTATCAATGAATAGAACGCAATTTACATTGAAAAAAATTAAAGCAATAATACGTTTGAATACTAACGGGGAAAAAAAACATTTTGCAAGCATTGGTCGGCCACCTCACTCCAAGGATCCCTGACGTACAGAGAGAGCCGTCATACTCCGTACGCTTCTATCCAAGTGAAACGGATGCAAAAAAGACAGTGTCTCCCATCTTATATGTAGTTTACATTCAAGCCGAGAGCATAAAGGAGAATAGGAAAGCATGAAAAAATATCAAATGTTCGATGGATGAGAAAGCACAAGACGTGAATGGAATGGGCAGTCGATGCTACCCCATTACAGGATGTACATTCAAGTTCATTTTCGTCAAGCCCCTGAAAGTCAAATGACGGCTGGTGTTACGAAGAAATAAGGCTCTGAGGTTCCGTGACGATTTGAACCCGTGTTTTCAATATTGTCGGAAATACATAATATTGGTATCAGCGAACCGCAAATGATCCATTTAGCATATCCTGGTGTTTTCGCTATGCTACGAGCAAGAGCACTCCAGTTATGAAAACATTTCTGATCTACCCACGGCATCCATCTTAGATCATGGCAGCCATTTTGTGTTTCTTGCCCTCACATACGCAATAACCTCTGATCACTTCATTTTGATTAAGGACACGTAGCCTTAGCCGGAGATTCACCTCTTTCATGACACGTGCACCTTAAACCAGATCACGCTGTAGCTGCATGACTCGACAAAGGCTGCCTCCTCTGCCCGAGGCCAGTCCTGCTAAACTGGTCTTCGCGTCCATTGTCCTGATCACAATTAGGCGGCCGAAGCCGGTAGCCTTGCCCATTTACAACCCACAAACATCTCTTATCCCGCTTCTCTATCTTCCACACCTGGCTCCGTTCCTTTCTTTCTGAATCTTTATTAGGGGGAGGTAACGAAATTTACGATGAGGCGGTCCGGCTCTTGAATGCAATATTGACAAGGGATTGTGATGAACTAGTGGGAACCCCTCTTCGTAGATGTTTGGTATCAGATTTTATCAACGGTTCCTGTGTAACGCCAAATATTTATTGTTTTAGACACAAAGGTTTTGGGAATGTATTACATGTAAAGAATTCGCCCCCAGCTTAAAATTTAGTATATAAGGAGCAACCCTCTTTGTACAATTTGAACAGGCTCCTAGACACTGCCCATGCGTAGTTTCTGTGACTTCTGTGTCCCTGCAGTAATAAACCTTTGGTCTTTGACGCCACCATCGAGAAGCCCGTGTTTCTGTTCATTTGTGCACCAAGGCAGGTGGAACTCCGGGGTCTTCGGGTGTTGTTCCCTGACACCTCTGGACGGAACCAAAAAGTCCAGAACTCCAATTGGCGCCCAACGTGGGGCGACGTCATTCGGTACCGGTCCAAAAGCCTGAAGAGTTCGAGAAGCTTCGTGTGAAGATTCCTGAGGGAGGCGCCCCACTTCATCGATCCCGGCATATCGCAAAAGTGGCCCGAAGTTCTCTTCCACGAGGGTTCCCGTTCAGGACGGCTGCAGTGGGCCGTTGCCTTGACCGTCGCCCTGTCTTGGACCCGAGGTGCAGTCCTTAGTACAGCGAAACGTGACGGGTTTCTCCTTGGTGACGTCTTCAGTGCCTCAGTTAAGTATTTAGTGGTTGCTAGTTGGTTACTTCGTGAGGGTTGTTAAAATCCTTTTGGTTCTTGGTTTGGTTTGGTTTCGTAAGATTATCACTGGTTGTTCTGGTTACGATAATCTATTTGGTTTAGTTTGGGTATCGATACATCAGTTCGTTTTGGTAGGCCTAAGTTCTTGGTTCAGGTGCACATATCTGTTTCTTGTTTTGTTTGTTTTTGTGTTCCGGACTGAAAATGGTAAGTCGGAGAAACTGTATGTTGTCTTGTTTTGGTTGCAACAGTGACTCACGATTGGAGGACTCATGTCTGGTTCCTCCGATTGGGACTCCCTTATATGACTTGTACTGTAAACATGGTGTGGGTCCTATATCTTATAATGAGGTGTGGGTCCGATACACTGAGAAAGATGGTGTCCTTAGTTGGCCACTGCATGGTAGTTTTGAACCCGAAATCCTTGATAATTTAGAAGCGAAATTGTTTAGGAAGAAAGCCCGGCCGGCAATGTTTGATTCTTTCCGTTACTGGCGAAAAGAATCCAAACAGAGAGAAATGAAGAGGTTAAAGAAAGAACAGAAAGAGCAAGAAGAGTTGACTCTGGAGCAAGCGGCTAAGCAGCTGCAAGATAACGAGTGTGAGAAGGCCATAGAGGTGGCCATTAGAGAGCATAATTTGGCGATTGACAAGTGCTACCCTGCCTTGCCATCGAAAACAGCTAAGATACTGGAGGACCCCGAAAACGATCCTCTGTTGTCTTATCTGTTACGGTCACCTCCACCGTATGCACAAGGTGCTACGGCTCCACCTCTACCGAATGTTCAATTGCCGGTTGCTGGACAACCTGGTATTCCCGCTCCTGCCCCTCAGAATCAAGCTCCTGTACCTCCTGTGGTCAATGTGAATGTTCCTACGGCTCCTCCTCCTCCTGGGTTGCCGACTTCTCTACCTGTATCGGTGTCGCTTACACCTACTGTTCCACAAACTATTTTTCTCGATACTCCTACTGTTCCGCTATCTGTTCCTACCTCTACTGTGTTCTCTACATCTGCTAGTATGTTGACTCCACTTTCTGTTCGTCGAAGAATCACTGATTCTGTTTCTAACATTCTGTCTCCTTTCTATAAAACCTTAATCAAGACTCCTACTTCTGACTCTGTTCAAAGACGTAGCCAGCTTCCAAGTACTGAGGAACGGGGAATTTTAGATTCCACGGCTCTCAGATGGATTTCGAAGAGTAGGAGATATAGTACGAGAGATGTGCTAGACACATTTATGCAGTGGAAGGAACCAACGCAGCGGTATGTCTTCGATGAGATGTGCTCGCTGTTACGTGAGGAGATAGAAGAAGATGATGTTGAGTCAAATTTAGAAGACTTAATTAAGGTTCAGAAAGAGTTTGCTGCAGGAATGATAGTAGGCCAAAATATAGAAGAAGCGATGGAACTAATTTTAAGTTATAGGAGTGATCCATCACTTCGTTCACCGAGAGATTTAGAGAAAAGCAAAATGAAGTTAAGTCGCCAATATCCAATGAGGGAGGTTCCTCCAATTTGGCGCGAAGCTGTGCAAGCTGACAATGTTAATGGTATTGTAGCTGCTCCGGCGCAATTCCAAAGAGTGTGGATACACATTCCGTGGAAGCGAGCCGAAGTGCTAGCAGTGAAGCAGGCCTTGCCAGACCCGCTTAAGAACCCTGCTGGATACTATAAAGAATTGACGCAAACAGTTGAGGCTTGTATAATGAACTTAGCAGACATCGATATGTTATTTGGAAATGTAGTTCCGCAACCAATTTGGGCTAAAATTCGTAAAGAGAATCATCCAGTTGCCCTAGGTGGTGATTGGGCAGCTATCGTTGCAGCGGATGGTCAGCAAATAGGTGGTGCAAAACCCGAACCCATAATTGCTAATCTTCCAGGTAGGATAATAGACTTAATGAAGACTCTGATGCCCGCATTGCGTGTTAATTGGGACAAGTTATCCGCATGCAGGCAAAAGAAAGACGAAAGTGTCTCCGACTTTTTCACGAGGTTCGAAGAGACTTTTGTAGATCACAGTGGGCAAGATATGAGCACAGAAGGAGGACAGCGACTGTTTGTCGATAAATTCGTGCATATTTGTTACCTGAGTTATGCAATAAATTAAAGGATTCAGAGAGTGCGTGGGCTGTTTCTACAACTGCGCAAATACTTGCAACTGCACAGTATTATGAAAATAGGGATAAAGAGGAAAAAGAGAAATCAGACAAGAAAACAAAAGATTTAAAAACTAAAGTTCTTTTGCAACAGGCGTATCCGCCTCGCATGAATCAGACTAATACGCAGCAAGGTTCGTATCAAAGGACAGATTATAGTTCACCTAGGCCTCAATATCAGTGGAACCAGTGTGCGTACTGTAAGAAAGAGGGTCACTACAAGAATGAGTGTCCGATCTTAGCGCAAAATAATGCAGCAGCAGCTCAGAGAGGTCGTGGTGGTTTTGTGCAGAATTCTAGAGGTCGAGGGCGAGGTGCTATGCCTCCACAGACGAATGATCGTCCTACCAATCACTTTGATCAACGAAATGGACAGTCTGCTCAGCAAAATAGATCTCAACAATATCTTGTTGAAGACTATTGTGAAGTGGATGAGGGATTTCAGCAAAATGGGTACTAGGACAGCCATGGACAGAGAGAGGGAGTAGTATCAGTTCCAGTGGATCAGAGTGGGCCTTATGTCGCAGTAGCAACATCAGGTGTAGTCGAACCGTTTCTGTTGGATACTGGTGCCGCAAAAAGTTCTATCATTCATGCGAAACTCCCTGGCGCACCTTTGTCCGGCTTAACAAATGTTTCTGTAGGTTTTTCAGGCGCCCCTGTTTACAACCCCATATCTGGTCCTTTGTCTATTTCTGTGGGACCGTGCCAATTAAAAGCACCTCTGATTTTGACGACAGGTTGTAATGAAAATCTGCTTGGTTTAGACTTGTTAAAACGACTATATGCGACATTGTACTGTTCTCCGGAAGGGGTACAGCTTACATTGGGTAAAAGAATCACCTCTCCGATGTACTTGTCAATGGATGCACTCCCGCCAGAGCTGCGTTCACTCCCTGATTCTCTTTGGGCGACTGGTCCTAATGATGTAGGCCTTTTAGAAATACCACCATATGTAGTAACTTTGAAAGCAAATGTAAAATTTCCAAGAATTCCTCAATACAAAATATCTAGTGAAGGTGAGCGTGCACTTTTATTGATTGTACAAGATTTGATTAAGAAAGGTGTGGTTGAAGAAACTAGAGGAAATGTTTGTAACAGTCCTGTGTTACCGATTTTGAAACGAACTGATCCTACAAAGCCTCCAGTATATAGGTTTGCTATCGACCTCAGAGAAGTCAATAAGATTGTGGTCCCGCAGTTTCCTGTGGTTCCCGACATTACTGCCTTGTTAACATTGATTCCTGCTACAGCTACTTGGTTTTCAGTCATCGACTTGAAGAATGCCTTTTTCAGCATTCCGATAGCCGAGGAAAGCAGAGATATTTTTGGTTTCTGTCTAGGAGGTCGAAGTTTCAGATTTAAACGCGCTCCACAAGGCTACTGTGAGAGCCCATCTATTTACAGTCAAGCACTAAAAAGTCAGTTAGATTCCTTTGTCCTTCCTCCAGGTTCTGCTCTAGTGCAGTATGTAGATGATCTTCTAGTGGCTGCCGATGACAAGGAAACTTGCAAAGCAGCTACGGTTTCGTTATTGCATCATTTGTCTAATTTGAATCACAAGGTATCACCTTCAAAGATGCAATACTGCTGCCAAGAAGTGACCTACCTAGGTCATCTCTTGTCAAAGGAGGGAAGGAAGTTGACCCCAGAGAGAATAAAAGCAATGACGCAGATGAGTGTTCCCCGCACACAGAGAGAAGTACGTGCCTTTTTAGGTATTACCTCTTACTGTAGGCAGTGGATCCCAAATTTTTCTCTTTTAGCAAAACCATTGGTAGCTTTGACTGGGAAAAATGTTCCGAGTCCGGTGCCATGGTCTGATGAATGTCAGGAGAGTTTTACTGAATTACGAAAAGCATTGTGTTCAGCTCCTGTATTGGGTACACCTGATTACAGTAAGCCATTCACGCTCTACGTTCACGAGAGAGAAGGTTGCGCGTTGAGTGTTCTGACACAGACATTCGGTGATAAACAATGCCCTTGTGCGTATTTTTCATCAACACTAGATCCGGTAGCTAGAGCGTTACCTAGTTGTTTGAGAGCTACAGCGGCAGCTGCGGCTTCCATTCGACAATCTGCTGGTTTGGTGATGAATAACATGCTAGTGGTCATGGTTCCTCATGCGGTGGATACACTCATGAACCGAACCAAGACACAACACCTTACCAGTGCGAGACTATCCGGTTACGAGCTGACATTACTAGCGAGTCATATTCAGATCAAAAGATGTAATGTATTGAATCCAGCAACGCTGTTGCCGGCTAATCAAGAGTCGAGTGATTCCGAGCCACATGATTGTTGTTTTAGAACGGAAGAAGAGACAAAAGGACGTATTGATTTAAAAGACACTCCATTGTCAGATCCAGATGGCACGTTGTATGTGGATGGGTCATGTTTTAAATTGGAGAATGGTGATGTGACTGCTGCTTACGCAGTAACGACTTTGAAGACGATTGTGGAGACTGCAAGAGTGAGTCAGAATTCTGCCCAAGCTGCAGAATTAATAGCTCTAACAAGAGCGTGTGTTTTAGCTAAGGGAAAGAGAGTGAATGTTTTTACAGATAGTCAGTACGCATTTGGCGTGGCCCATAGTTTTGGCCGGTTGTGGAAAGAAAGAGGTTTCATTACGTCCAATGGGACTAAGATTCAACATGGTCAGCTAGTTAACGACTTGTTGGAATCTCTAACCTTGCCGACTGAAGTTGCGATTGTGAAGTGCAGTGCTCATAAAGCAATCACGGATGATGTTGGTCGTGGGAATGCTTTTGCTGATGAGACCGCTAAACAGACAGCTAGAGACATGATGAGCAGAATGTATGTTGCTACGTCTGCAAGATGGATTGCTGATTCTGGAATGTGTGAGGATACAATGGAAAGTGTGAAAGAGATTCAGAAAGAGGCAACTGAGGAGGAAAAACGTGTATGGAGAGAAAGTACGGGTAAGTTGGATTCGAGTGGGTGTTGGATTGATCTGACAGAACAGCAGCGTTGGATGTTGCCTGATGCGTATGTGCTTGCAGTGGTGACAATGGCACATGGAGTAGCGCATATAACTTCTAAAGGAATCTGTAAGATGTTGGCTCCAGTATGGAAGAATGATGGGATTAGTAAGTGTGCAGAGAGAGTGGTGAAAAATTGTATGGTATGCCTGATGCATAATCCTGGCAAGGGAACTCCAACTCCTGCTGGTTACTTTGCTCCTCCTTCCTGTCCCTTTGAAGTGATTCAGTTAGACTTCATTCACATGGATCGCTGTAATAATCTGAAATACGTCCTGGTGGTGGTCTGTGCTTTTTCCAGATGGATCGAAGCATACCCACTAAAGGACAATACTGCCCTATCAACTGCCAAAATTCTTCTCAAAGAGTATTTCCCTAGATATGGTATGCCACGGATTGTATGGTCAGATAACGGAAGTGAGTTTATAGGGAAAGTTATGCAGAGTGTGTGTGCCGGCCTAGGCATAAAACAGAAGTTCCACAGTGCGAACCATCCTCAGTCTGCTGGTTTAGTGGAGGGTTACAATGGCACCCTCAAACTAAAACTAGCTAAAATACAAGCATCCACAGGTTTATCCTGGCCAGACGCACTTCCTTTGGCTTTGTTATCAACGAGAGCAACTGTACATTCTAGAGTGGGGCTTAGCCCGTATGAGATAGTCTTTGGCCGCCCGGCAAATATTTGGGGTGTGCCGAGGCCTAAAGAGTTTTGTTCTCTAGAATATCCTATGTTGATCGACTACCTTTACGACTTGACTGCTTGTCTTATTCACCAACAGGTTTTCGATGCATTACCAAAGCCTCCGGAGAGTCCAGGGCATCAGCTGAAACCCGGCGACCAAGTTGTAATCAGAAACTTCGCGAGGACGAAGAACCTTCAGCCCAGATACGTCAGCCCCTACCAAGTCCTGCTTGTGACAAGAACCGCAGTTCGTGTAGCTGGTCGCAAGCACTGGGTGCATGCATCTCACGTCAAACGTGTACCTTTGCCACTTCCTTACGATGACTGGGTGAAGAAGGGAATTGGTGCCTCCGAATTTGAAAACACGCCAAAGTTCATCCCTTTCAGCGATGCCGAATTGATCGCAGACACTCCGAAATCTGACTCTCCTCCTGAAAAGACTCCTTTGAACTCTGAACATTTGTCCCCTGCATCAGAAAAAACTCTGTCATCTGCGAACTTGAACACTGCAACAGCTACCAGTGATACGCTATTTGCCGATCAAACAGTACCTGCAAAGCAAAGATACAATTTACGACCTCGTAATATGGACAAATAAAGCAGGCAACTGCCCATTGTGATATTTTGATATTTTGAACTTTTGCCTTCAGCCAGGAAGTTTGCTATTGTTTTATTGTTTTAAAAATTGCCTTGCCGTCTGGGTAGCCGTAGGGTCGTGGCTGTGTGCCTAGTTGAATCTGCAGGGGTCTGACACAAGGTCGATCTTTCTGTTGGTTCTGGGAACTCCCAGGGCTGATAGAGGCATTTTCATCTACGTACACATCATCAGTGGTCGCGAGCGGATTGTAGAAGATGGAGCTTCCTGCGCTGCAACGAGAAAATGTGATTTATGTTCGCAGAAACAGACTTTACAGAATTCTTCACAGCAAATGCTTTTTGATACAATGTGCCATTACATTTTTGATTGTTTTAATAACGTTGGTGGGTGGAATCGTTTTCGGTATGAGTTTGATTTTTGTACCAGTAACCACAGTACCTCCCCTTGATCCTGCTACTTCTACTATTTCCTCTATTCACTCTTTTCACTCGTTTCCTGAACATGAGCAAGCTCGACGCTCAGAATTCATCAACAACACTTTTGTACAGCTCTTGCACCAACACCAACTGGTAGTTAACACTACAGACTGCTGGGTGTGTGGCTTGATACCCCACACTATGGATAAAGGTATTCCTTATCTGGTTTTGCCTTTCAGCTACAATGGATCATTTCAGGCCCTTCAAACCATCTTTGCTTATGCCCTTGAAACTTATCCTCCACGTCCACCACGTTCCACTAAATATAACTCTGCCAACAAAGCCTTAGTCCAGGGAATTATTGACATGATCAAGGACGTCAATAATACTCCATCCTACCCTAGAGACGAATTGCGAGTATATTTAAGTTGGAATTCTTCAGAGTATCGCCTTAGTTTGGGAGAAAGCAAGCGTAAAAGCTCAACTCCAATCTGGGTCGTACCTCACCGAGGTCAGGTCTGTTTGCAAGGCAATGGGAGAAATCCGAGAGCTCAGCTAGGGAGGAGTGAGTGCATAGAGACTTATGTGTTTCCGGCTAACTCTTCCCCTGCCTTCCTTACTGCTAGGGGTACCTACTTCATCTGTCGAGACCGAGCATATACATGGCTGCCTGCCGACTTTTCAGGTTCCTGTTATATTGCTCGATTGTTACCTCCAACATACACTGCTTCATCTGACTACCACAAGACCAGAGTAGCGAGAGGTGTCTTCAGCAAGGAAGATACCGCTGGTCAGGAAGCTGGAGACTTTTTCAAAGGTTTCCTTCCGTTCTGGGGGCCTATGGCCAATAGTAGAAACATACGTCAGCTAACACGGGTAGTTGAATCTACTATTACCGAAACTGCTGGTGCCCTTAGCAATTTGACAGCTGAGCTTCAGGCGGATAGACTCATGACGTTGCAGAACCGTATGGTTCTAGACGTTATACTTGCAGATCGAGGTGGGGTATGCAGAATGATCCAATCGAGCTGCTGTGTCTTTATTCCTAATAATGCTCCAACAGTCTATGAGGCGATCTCTAAGCTACACAAGATTTCCGACTCTATACACGTAGACAAGGGAAACTGGTCCTTCATGGAGTGGTTTTGGACTCTGATATCAGCGTGGGGATGGAAGGTTCTAATGGTCATTGGTGTCATCTTAGTATTGCTATTCTCATGCTGCCTGATTATCCAGTGTGGTCCTGCTCTGTGTAGTCTTTGTGCTGCAACTTGTTTTAAGAAACCACCTGCGTTTGGAGAAAAGGCACGAGAAAGGATGATGATACAACAACATGTCACTGACCTGATGAGCATAGAATTAGATTCTGACATAGACTGAGTAATTGCCTATGTAAGGGCAAAAGGAGGGTCTGAGGTTCCGTGACGATTTGAACCCGTGTTTTCAATATTGTCGGAAATACATAATATTGGTATCAGCGAACCGCAAATGATCCATTTAGCATATCCTGGTGTTTTCGCTATGCTACGAGCAAGAGCACTCCAGTTATGAAAACATTTCTGATCTACCCACGGCATCCATCTTAGATCATGGCAGCCATTTTGTGTTTCTTGCCCTCACATACGCAATAACCTCTGATCACTTCATTTCGATTAAGGACACGTAGCCTTAGCCGGAGATTCACCTCTTTCATGACACGTGCACCTTAAACCAGATCACGCTGTAGCTGCATGACTCGACAAAGGCTGCCTCCTCTGCCCGAGGCCAGTCCTGCTAAACTGGTCTTCGCGTCCATTGTCCTGATCACGATTAGGCGGCCGAAGCCGGTAGCCTTGCCCATTTACAACCCACAAACATCTCTTATCCCGCTTCTCTATCTTCCACACCTGGCTCCGTTCCTTTCTTTCTGAATCTTTATTAGGGGGAGGTAACGAAATTTACGATGAGGCGGTCCGGCTCTTGAATGCAATATTGACAAGGGATTGTGATGAACTAGTGGGAACCCCTCTTCGTAGATGTTTGGTATCAGATTTTATCAACGGTTCCTGTGTAACGCCAAATATTTATTGTTTTAGACACAAAGGTTTTGGGAATGTATTACATGTAAAGAATTCACCCCCAGCTTAAAATTTAGTATATAAGGAGCAACCCTCTTTGTACAATTTGAACAGGCTCCTAGACACTGCCCATGCGTAGTTTCTGTGACTTCTGTGTCCCTGCAGTAATAAACCTTTGGTCTTTGACGCCACCATCGAGAAGCCCGTGTTTCTGTTCATTTGTGCACCAAGGCAGGTGGAACTCCGGGGTCTTCGGGTGTTGTTCCCTGACACCTCTGGACGGAACCAAAAAGTCCAGAACTCCAGCTCTGTTATAGGAAAGTTCATATACCTACTGAATTCTGCACTGTCCTTTGTGGAGACAGAATATCCCCAGAAGCAGGGACCCAAAAATCACAATTCTGGGGATGACAAATGTATTCAGAAGCATATGCCTAAAAGAGAAAGAATATTCATAGATGCCAAAGAGCATTATGAGGAGGCAGCATCGTCGTTACCAAAGATGACAGATTTGTGCGGGTCACTAAATCTGCAACAAAACAGATTTCCACCGACACTCCAATAAAAGTTAGCAGTAACCACATTCTTTTAAAAACACACATATCCCTCTGTCACATATAGCTCGGCGTGGATGGCACAATGCTAATCCTTTGTTTAGAAACTTTTCTAGAAATACTGACATTTGAGGTGAGCAGTTTTAAATTGTCGTAAACTGTTTCATATAAAAGAGCTGCTCTCCATCTAAAATCTGGCAAATATACCGGGTTCCCTGCTTCCTTTTTTGTATAATGTATGCCCCCCTCACACCCCTCTCACCCTCACACCCCCTCACCCTTACCTCACCTCACCCTCACACCCCCTCACCCTTACACCCCCACACCCTTACAACCCCTCACCCGCACACACCCTCACCCGCACACACCCTCACCCTCACTCACCCACACCCTCACTCACCCTCACACCCTCACCCTCACACCCCCTCACCCTTCCAACCCTCTCACCCTCACACACCATCACACCCTCACCCTCACACCCCCTCACACACCCTCACTCACCCTCACTCACCCTCACTCACTCACTCACTCACCCTCATACACCCTCATCAGCATAGCATAACAAAACATAGCATGGCATAACAAAAAAGCATAGGATACACAACCTCTCACCCTCACCCTTGCTCTAACACACTCACCCTCACTCACCCACCCACCCTCACCCACCCACCCTCACTCACCCACCCTCACTCACCCACCCTCCCTCACTCACCCACCCTCACCCACCCTCACCCACCCACCTTCACTCACTCACCCTCACCCTCACTCACCCTCACCAGCATAGCATAACAAAACATAGCATAGCATAACAAAACAAAGCATAGGATAGGAAAACATAGCATAGCATAACAAAGCATAGCATAACAAAACACAACAAAACATACCATAGCATAACAAAACATAGCATAACAAAACATAGCATAACAAAACAAAGCATAGCAAAACAAAACATAGAATAGTATAACAAAGCATAGCATAGCACAACAAAACATAGCAAAACACAACAAAGCATAGCATAACAAAACATAGCATAACAAAACATAGCATAATAAAACATAGCAAAACAAAACATAGCAAAACAAAACATAGCAAAACAAAACATAGCAAAACACAACACACCATAGCATATATAACAAAGCATAGCATAGCATAACAAAACACAACATAGCATAGATGTCAGGGCCTGCTCCGCGGGATCCGATCGATGAACAAAGGGGTCCACCTCCTGACGTTACCAACCCCCTGAATGTGTACACAGGGGGTTCGAACCATCAGGCGAGGGATAAATAATGAAAAGAGACCGGGGACGGGTAGGGGTCAGCAGGGACAAGGGATCTGAAATGACAGAACAGAAGTTTATAACACCTGCCAATATTTTGACTATTCTCAATTACACTCTATAGACCACTGAATACCTTGAGGGGCTGTACACAGTCCGCCAGCAAGTTAAAAGGATTAACAGTCCAGCTTCCTGAAAGGGAATACAATAGTTAACACAACATTTCCTACACAGGCATACGATCTAGAAACTATACACCCTTTGTGAATACACACCATTTTATGTGGAGTATGAACCTTAGTTAATGATCCCTCCCTGGTCTAGAAACTTGTTCCTCTAAATGATTCTTTGAGTTAATCACAAGTCTATAGTTCGAATAAATCTTAAAAGAGTTTGTAGTACAATACCACACGTTGTCACTCTATCAAGCAAGGTTCTGTCCCCAAGAAGTACTCAGAATATCCTTTAGTCATATAAGGGTTTATCCGTTGGTGTACACATCAGCAAACAAAAAAGTCTTTACACAATATAACGGCAACGTGTGGTTGTGACCGCCACCACGTTCCGCTAATTGAAGAAAATGAAATAACAAACACTCTAGCCGGCAGTAGGTAGCGTAGCCCACCACTCTACTCCGGACAATGCGAGACACGAAGAATATTCTAGCCGGCAGCATGTAGTGGAGCTCACCACGATACTCCGGACAAGTCAGGACAAGATATACAAAACAACGAAAGCTTTCCACAGTAACTTGCTCACTACATACCTGCGATGGTCTCAAGGTGGTTGGGGGGGATCTACTGATCAAACAGCCAGGTCTTGAGTATCCTCCTGAAGGTCAGCAGGTCTTGGGTCTGTCGTAGGCTCAGTGGGAGGGTATTCCATGTCTTGGCGGCGAGGTGGGAGACAGTGATTTTTTTTCGGATGCGCGGGACGGTGGCGAGTGAGAGATCGGTGGAGCGTAGCTGGCGGTTGAGGATTTGAAGGAGAGCCATCTGTTGAGGTAGGCTGGGCTAGTCTTGTGGAGTGCCTTGTGTGCGTTGGTGTGGAGCTTGAAGGGAATCCTCTTGTTGACGGGGAGCCAGTGTAGATTTCTCAGGTGGGGGGGTGACATGGCCGTAGCGTGTTACGACGAGGATCAGTCATGCCAAGGCGTTTTGGATGCGTTGTAGTCATTTGATGAGCTTGGCCGGGGCTCACGCGTAGATGGTGTTTCCGTAGTCAAGTCTGCTGCTGACGAGGGCCTGGGTGACTGTCTTTCTTGTATATGTCGGGATCCATATGAATATCTTGCGGAGCATGTGGATGGTTTTACAGCAGGAGGAGGAGACGGCGTTGACTTGCTTGGTCATTGAGAGCGTTGAGTCGAGAATGATTCCCAGTTTGCGTGCATGGTCGGTGGGTGTCGGGGCTGCCCCCAGTGCCGTCGGCCACCAGGAGTCGTCCCAGGTTGAAGGGTTGGAGCAGAGGATGAGGACCTCCGTCTTGTCGAGTTCAGCTTCAAAAGACTGGTCTTCACCCAGTCGGCGACATCCTTCATTCCTTCATGGAGGTTGGCTTTGGCGATGATGGGGTCCTTGGTGAGGGAGCGGATCAGCTGAGTGTTGTCGGTGTAGGAAATTATGTTGAGGTCGTGCTGTCGGGCTACGTGTGCGAGCGGGGCCATGTAAATGTTGAACAGCGTCGGGCTGACGGAGGATCCCTGGGGTATGCCGCGGATGATCTCGGAGGCTTTGGAACGGAATGGGGGAGGCGGACGCTCTGGGTTCTGCCGGAGAGGAAGGAGGTGGTCCAATCCAGAGTCTTGTCTCGGATCCCTGTGGCGTGAAGGCATGAGTGTAGTGTGCGGTGGCAGGTGGTGTTGAAGGCGGCAGAGAGGTCTAGTAGGATGAGTCCAGTAGGGTCCTGATGACGTCGGTGGCAGCTATGAGGGCAGTCTCTGTGCTGTGGTTGCTGCGGAAGCCTGACTGGGAAGGGTCCAGGATTCTGTTTTCTTTGAGGTATCAGGTTAGCTGTCTGTTGACCGTTTTCTCAATGACCTTGGCCAGGAAGGAGAGCAGAGAGATGGGCCAGAGTTTCTTGAGGTCTCTTGGGTCTGCCTTATGTTTTTTGAGTAGGACGTTGATCTCGGCGTGTTTCCAGATCTCTGGGAAGGTCGCGTTCTCGAGGGAGAGATTGATGATGTTGCGCAGGTAGGGTGCGATAGAGCTGCTTGCTCTGTTGAAGACGTGGTGCGGGAATGGGTCTGACGGAGAGCCAGAGTGGATTGTGCGCATGGTCTTGATGGTGTCATTGATACTCACGCTGGCCCAGGCTAGCAGGGGTTTGTGGTCAATGGTGTGCGGACGGTCTGTTGGCTGTCTGGGTGTTGAAGCTGTCGTGGATGTCTGCTATCTTGCGGTGGAACGAGGTGACGAGGAAGTCGCACAGGGCTTGCGACGGTGAGATGTTGTTGGTGTTGGAGCTGGGGTTGGAGAGTTCCTTTACGATGTTGAAGAGCTCCTTGTTATTGTGTGTGTTGTTGTCGAGGCGGTCTTTAAAGGAGGTCCTCTTGGTCGCCCTGATGATTTGGTGGTGGTTGCGGATGGCGTCCTTGTGTGCTGCGTGGCTGTCCCGAGTTTGTTCACTGTGCCATTTCTTCTCTAGTTTCCGGCAGGCTTGCTTGGAGGCTAGGAGTTCTGGGGTGAACCAGCTGGTCCTCTTGCTGGTGTCTCTGTGGGGGGGGGTTTCAGCGGGGCGAGGGTGATGTACTCATTGCTGCATGTATGTGCCTCCATTTTACCATCTCTATCCAACTCCACCCTGGCATATACCTATTGATGTCTCAAATGAACTAACTTAATAATAAATCCCCAACTTGCCCCCTCCCTGGCACCCCGCACTCTGGGCCTAGAACTGCCCATACCCCAATAGTGCAGAGTACCTGTAGCCCAGGTTTCTAACCTAACTGTTAACTCGGGGGTGGTTGTGGGGATACACAAGGTTAGTGACTTTTCTGGTTTGTCTTTGGATATTTTGCATCGAACCTTGGACAAAACTGGAAAAGTGTGTTCTATCATCTGATGGTCCGATGTCGCCGTTGACCGTGGTGTTCCTGTTTCACGGTGCACTTTGTGCACATTTGCGAGAATCCTCCGCTGTGGGCATTCAGGTCGGAAATGGAAAGACACGCTCTTGTCTTATAAATTAAGGAATTTCCTGGCACAACATGTAAGCAATCATGCTTATTAACTATAGTCCATCTCAATAAAACCACGGATCGAGCGACACAATTGTGTGACATCGGGTACTTATCATTTGGGCATTCTTGGAGAGACACCCATGTTTGGATAATGAGGGTATGAATAGAAAGAAAAACCCTTACACCTGTGATACAGCCACTCATTTGAATATACATCAAGACTTGAACACACACCAAGATCTCACGGTGTCCCCTTGGGTCTCACTGGGTTGCTGTTCATCTGGGGAAAGGTCCTGAGGAAGGTGGCCAAGAGCCGCCGAAACGCGCGTCGACTACCAGAGTGCGGGTCTCAAAATTTTGGTTGAGACTGTCCTAGTAACAGGGGGCTCCCTGTCTACTAGTACCCAGCTACCTTTTCACAATTGGAGCTTTTTGTGAATGTGTATGTATGAGTGTGTTAGTTGTTTGTGTGGGTGAGAACCTTTTGGGACACATGAATTGTTTTTTCTTCCTTTTTTAACGAAAATAATTCTTTCCATCTTTTGTATAATGTTGTTGTAAATAGTGATTCCTTTTTTTGTTATATGTATTGTGTTAATAATTTACTTTTGCTATATGGATTTTGTGATTTAGCTTTATGTGGTGTTCTCAAATAATGAATTTTGTATCGTATCTGTGAAAGCAATGCTAATACTTCAAAGTATAAAGATAATAAATGATATATATTTTTGAAAAGAATGAGAAAAAAATGTGGTTGGTGCAATTCTGCAATTCTGTCACTTTTATATGAAGAATTTGATAAATACAGATCTGGAATAACTGAGGCCTAGGAGGGAACTTTTTCTCTTACTGTTCTATCATCTGAACCAAAATGAACAAAATGCACCACATCTTGGTGGCCGCTCTATACTAAACCTAGAGCTAATGGAGGCTAGGTATGTCCAATCCGTCAAATAGCCCATCTGCTAAACATTCTGGGTCCCTCTCGAAGGGGCTTCGTAGTGGAGGCATGATGTTCTTAACTTTTATTACCTGTTTTGGTCTCTCCCATGTTTGCTATATATTTTCCTTCTCAAAGTATCCATGCAAACCTTACTCACGAATAATCCAATTCCCATAAATATAATATCATTAAATATAAATGGACTGACAGGTTATGTTAACGGTGCCGTCTCTAGAAGATATTATAGTGGGGCACACAAGGGGCCACAAATAAAAGTGGAGAGGCCACCTAAGCAAGCAACTGTGCCGATTGTGTGCATGTGTATCATATACACATACATACACAGACACACAGACATGTAACCATTTTAAGTAAACAGATAATTGGTTTGTAGGAGAGATAGTGAACTTTGAAGTGTCCCAAACACTCTAGTTCTCCTACACACACCACTTTTTTCTGTAGTTGCTCGCTAGACATGCATGTCTGTTTTCTCAGGATATCTTTCTAAAAAGCCCATCTTCATATCTCACATCTCATCCTTCCTCTTCAGCACACTCTTTTCACTCATCTGCTGTAGGAACGTGCCACTTTTTGACATGTTCACCCCCACCTTTTTACGGATTCTTTCTTGACTGAAGGTGCACTGGGTCCTGCTAACCATGTCCCCAGTGCCAGTGCTCTTTTCCTTAAAACATGTGTTATATCTTGTAACATTATTTTTCATTTCCCTTTTTATTGTTTGCCCTTTTAAACTAGAATGTGTATTCTTTTGATCTGTGGCACTGTCTCTGCAGTTTGTGTGACATCACGGTCAGAATGTGCTGATGGTCATACAGAGCTGCATTTCAACATGGACAGATGTACTGTGCTTTTCTTCAATAAACTGAATCCTGTTTTACAGATTTAACTGGATTCTTTTGGACTTTTACATTGGCGACGAGGATGGGATATGGATTTTGAGTTTGAATTTATTATATATTGGACATTCGGAGGATTCATTCTTTAATCTAATAAAGAACAAAGATTTTACTATACTTTTTCTTCGAAGATTGACATGTTTGGCATGTAAGTTTTACATTGAAAGGAAAAAGGAATTTTGATATTGTATTATACTGAACTGCCGATTCTGTTGCTAAACTTCTGCTCTGCGAATTCCAAAGGATTTCAACATTCCTACTTTCATATACATCGAAGTACCGAAATACCGATGTATCATTATTCCTGCAACTGTGATTGATTTAAAAGACGCGCTGTCAGAACCCAACCTTGCTTACCAATAACTGTTCTTCAAAATACTTGCACGGGAACAGAAGATGCTTGCTCCCAACTCCCTCTCCAGGATTCCTCAGAGTCAGAATTAAATCATGACCCTAATTAACCCCAAAAGGGGGAATGGGGAATTGGATAAAATAACAAAGAACAAAGAAGAGACTGGTCCTGGACCTTCTGGTTCCCTGTCTGGTTCTTCTGTCAATCGACGTGCGACCAACTTGCTGAAGAAACCTAAGGAGACTAACATATAACAATTAATAAACTCCCTATTCTTCCTATTTTATTTTACGGATTTTGTAAAGCGCACGGCTACCCCCAACCAATCAATCAATCAATCAGTGACACTTATAAAGCGCGCTACATACCCGTGGGGTCTCAAGGCGCTGGGGGGGGGGGAGCCGCTACTGCTCGAACAGCCAGGTCTTCAGCTTCTTCCTGAAGGAGAGGTGGTCTTGGGTCAGGCGCAGGTCGGTCGGGAGGGAGTTCCAGGTCTTGGCGGCCAGGTGGGAGAAGGACCTTCCTCCTGTAGTCGCTCTTCGAATGCGGGGGACGGCGGCAAGGGCGTGGTTGGCTGATCGGAGGTGGCGTTTGGGAGCGTAGAAGTTGACTCGGCTGTTGAGGTAGCTCGGGCCTTGGTCGTGTAGGGCTTTGTGTGCGTGGGTGAGGAGGCGGAAGGTGATTCTTTTGTTGACGGGGAGCCAGTGAAGGTCTCGCAGATGTCCGGAGATGTGGCTGGTTCGTGGGATGTCGAGGATGAGTCTGGCTGAGGCGTTCTGGATCCGCTGGAGTCTCTTCTGGAGCTTGGCGGTGGTCCCGGCGTAGAGGGCGTTGCCATAGTCCAGTCGGCTGGTGACGAGGGCCTGGGTGACGGTCTTCCTGGTCTCGGTGGGGATCCACCAGAAGATCTTCCGTAGCATGCGTAGGATGTTGAAGCATGCCGAGGAGACGTTGTTGACTTGCCTGGTCATGGAGAGGGAGGAGTCCAGGATGAAGCCCAGGTTGCGTGCATGGTCTGTCGGTTTGGGTGCGGTGCCCAGGGCGGGAGGCCACCAGGAGTCGTCCCAGGCGGAGGGAGAGGAGCCCAGGATGAGGACCTCCGTCTTGTCCGAGTTCAGTTTCAGGCGGCTGGTCGTCATCCACTCGGCTACCTCTTTCATCCCTTCGTGCAGGTTGGCTCTGGCGGCGGCTGGGTCGTTGGTCAGGGAGAGGATCAGCTGGGTGTCGTCGGCGTAGGAGATTATGCTGAGGTTGTGTTTGCGTACGATGGCCGCGAGGGGGCTCATGTAGACGTTGAAGAGGGTGGGGCTCAGAGATGATCCTTGGGGGACGCCGCAGATGACTTCGGTGGCCTCTGACTTGTACGGTGGTAGGCGGACTCTCTGTGTTCTCCCGTCGAGGAAGGAGGTGATCCACTCCAGCGCCTTGTCCTGGATTCCGACGTTGCTGGGGTGTCCCGGCGCTAAGAAACTGTCAGCAGGAGAAGAGGAAGTAATCTAAACAGATGAAAATAGCCAAGTCTTGAGGCGTCTGCGGAATAGCACTTCAGAAGGAGCAAATCTAAGATCAATTGGTAGACTGTTCCAATATTTGGCTGCAAGGACAGCAAAAGCTCTACCCCCCATTCTTGTGCGACGAAATCTTGGCACAACCATGAGGCGCAGATTGTTGGAACGGAGATCCCTGACCGAGTAGGACAGTCTCAGTCTTTTTCTTAAATAATCTGGGCCAGTTCCATTCAAAGCTTGAAAGGCGAGGATAAGCGTTTTGAACTTGATGCGATTGGCGATAGGCAGCCAATGAAGCTCTTTACGAAACGCTGAAATAGGATGTCTGTAGGGAATGTTGCCAATCAGTCTTGCGGCGGCGTTCTGCACCACCTGGAGACGTTCAATTTGGTATAGAGGGGCCCCCGCATATAAACTGTTAGCATAATCCAGGTGGGCGGTAATTAAGGCCTGGGTGACAGTTCTGCGTGCCTCCATTGGCAAGAATGGAAAGATCTTCCTCATCATTTTTAATTTACCATAGCAAATCGACGTGACCTTATTGATTTGAGGGCTGCAGGATAGTGTATCATCAAATATAAACCCCAGGTTACGGGCAGAGTGAACCGGGGTAGGGGGAGGGTTAAGTATCGTTGGCCACCAAAGTGAGGGTGGAATGGCCATTTTTTGATTGAAAAACAACACCTCCGTCTTATCGGTATTCAATCGCAAATGGTTAGTGGACATCCAAGAACAGATTTCGCCAGGACAGTGGCGGAAACTGGAGAGGCTGGAGTCAGAGTGATCGCTAAAAGAGAATATGAGCTGAGTATCATCAGCATAAGAGATCACTCTGACTCCGCATGCCTCTACTACCTTGGCCAAAGGGGCTAGGTAAACATTGAAGAACAAGGGGCTTAACGCTGAGCCCTGTGGAACTCCGCGCGCCAGAGGTTTGCATTCTGATTCAAAAGGTCTAAGAAGAACCCTCTGTAATCGTCCTTGGAGGAAGGAACGCAGCCACGCTAAGGCAACGCCGCTCACTCCAATCTGCACCATACGGTCAAGAAAGATTTTATGGGACACCGTATCGAAAGCGGCGGACAGGTCGAGGAGGACCAACATGGCCTCCTCGCCCTTGTCCACACACTCTCGCACAGTCTCTGATACTTCTAACAGTGCGGTCTCAGTGCTGAACCCAGTACGGAAGCCGGACTGGGAATCATGCAAAAGAGAATTGGTCTCTAGGTATTCTGCTAGTTGAAGTTGGACTGCCTTTTCCAAAACCTTCGCGGGTTTCGGAAGGAGAGAAATAGGCCGATAATTACTAAACTGAGTCGGGTCGGCATCGGATTTCTTTAAGATGGGCACAAGCAGAGCTTCCTTCCAGGCTGAGGGGAATTGGCCTAGCTGTAGAGAGGCGTTCCAGATGGAAGTAAGTGGCTCTAACAGTAAGGTAGACAACTCACTCATAATTTTTGAGGGAACCGGGTCCAAAGGGGAACCAGATTTGCACTGTAATAATAGTTTACGTGCAAGATCAGGGTTGAGATCCTTAAAGGCGACTAATGTAGGAGCAGTGTCCTGGTTAATTAAAACCGGGGAAAGGGGAAGGTCAAGGGCTCCAGCAGGAGGGAAGGAAGATGCGATTTGGTCAATTTTTTCTTGGAAGAAGTCTGATAGTCCATTACAAAGAGACTGACTAGCAAGATTATTAGGTGTCATAGCAGGGGGTTTAACAAAATCCTTGACAATTTTAAATAGTGTTTTTACCGAATTGTCTGCGTCTTTAATTTGGGAGGCAAAAAACTCTTTCATGGCCAATTGTTTTGATTTAGTGAATTTCCTAAGGGCCATTCTGTAAATAGATTTAGCCTCAGAGTCATACGTAAGTCTCCATTTACGTTCGAGTTTTTTACAGTGGCTTTTTTCTTTACGTAGGGCATCTGAAAACCAAGGAGCAGATGGGCGAGATCTTGCAGATGACATAGATGTACAAGGGGCAATTTCATCGATCGCTGCCGATAAGGTCGTGTTAAACTTAGTAACACAGTCATCAATATTACCTAAGTAAGACTCAAGAGAGCAGCTAAATAATGGCTCTAGGGTAGTACAGGTGACCTTATGCCATTTTCTTGCATAGCCTGAACCTAGTTCCACCGGGATAGGACTGAGGGACTCTGTACCTTTTCTATTGACTTTTCTTTCTCTGTTAACCTACCCTCGGTCCTCTTGTAACCTGCCTCTCTTCTATCTCCTGATGTAGGTTTACTTGTCTCGGGTCAGGAAATTTCTACATCTGCAAGGTAGGGTAATTGGTTAGTATCACTCCAAACTTTAACCTATTTACTATTATCTTTGAATGCTGTCAACCTACCTAATTCTGTGTTACTTGTGTTTTCTATATTTCCACTAGAGGTCTTTTAGTTCTGCATCTACCTCTATTTCTTCTCTCCTCTGATAAGTATAGTTTTAATATTCAACTATTTATCTTCTAATAATGTTTGGTGTGGTACAATAACATTCCTTTTGTCCTTGTACCTTCTGGTCAAGCCTTAGTCACTGTGAGAAGTTGGCCCGATATGCAACGTTCGCTATTCTAGCGTCCGCTATGTATCGTTCCAACGACCCTTATGGTGTTTGGTTGTAAGTCAACCTATAGACCAGCTATCCTAGTAGCGTGGATACGAGCAGTCTAAGGCTAAAGACTCGAGAGGGCGCGTTAAGCCAGCTGTTTACCACACATGTACCCCTTGAACACCCAGTGAAAGGACACCACACAAGTGTTATGAAAATAAACAGTATATTTATTAAGAATCACAACAGCCCTGTACTCTTTATGAGGACAGGGTACTAAGCACAAACCAAATCTCTTTAGCAAATACTTCAAGTGCACAATTAAAACAAGTGTCCGAGGACACGGAAAGATTAAGGTCTCGGGCGGACCCGATAAGGCAAGTCGGAAGCGAGGGACTCAGGACCCTAGAGTAAGGAGGCTATGCAGGCACCGAAATGCCGAGTTACCTAGCCACGAGGGCTGCGGCTGCACAAGTCTTACAGGCGTCGGGGTCTTCGCTGACGAGCCAGGAGCCGGAAGAAAAGGAGTTGCTGGCCGGCGACCAGTGCTGAATAGTTCGTAGAGATCCAAGCCTGGATCGGAGATTGATGAAACCTGAAAGCAGAGGGGACCAAGTTCGTACTACTAGCCAGTAGTCAGAGGGTACCAGGAAGGTACCAGTTGGCCGTCACCTCGACCAGGTGAGTGGGCGACGCTAGGCTCTGCAGTCTCACGGACCAGGAGGCGTTATCGGCGACCACGGTGGAGGTGCGAGCTGTCCCACGAAGGATGATGCTGTCGGCGTCGCTGGGCCCAGGATGGGGCAACAAGCCTTGGCAGATCTCAGGGCCACGTGGTGGGCCTAAGATGGCGTCTTGAGTGGACCAGGAGGGTCCGGGGTGCTTCTCGCAAAGATGGAAGCAAGGGCCAGTCTGGAGCAACCAGACCGGCAGTGATGATTCTCGGATGTCGTCACAGAAGGGCACAAGCCAGCGGCTAGTGACCAGACAACGTGCTGAGCAGCGAGCAGAAGGGCCCCACGCAGATCGTGGAGATGCTGGGAGACTGCACTTCGGTGCTGGAGCGGCTCAGGGTCGGGGCTTCTCGGACCCCAGAGCACTCACCAGAGAGTTACCTCGATGGTCGTGCTGGTTTTAAGAGCGTGCAGGTTCTGATGATGGCCGGTCCCTCGAGGTCTCGTCGCACCCACAGATCACAGCTGAGCTGATGACGTGGGTAGAGGTCAGAGGTGCCAGGGAAGCTGGTTCTCGTCGAGCTGGGCCGTCGGATTCCTTGAGGAAGGACTTACAGCAAACCGCAGAGTTCTTAGTTGGTGCCCGCTGATGCAGGGTGACTACTCCTTAGTCACAAGGGAGAAATCTTGAGAAGAGTCTTGAATGTCCTTTCGTAGAAAGTAGTTCTTGAATCAAAGATGATCTAATTTGGAAGGGTCCCCGCTCCTGCCTTTATCCTAAAGAAAGGGGTGGGTACATGACTAGGTCCTGCCCTAAGGGTGGGACCAGGAAGGGGGGTAGTTACACCCCTCTCCCCTGCCGGACTTTCCCCAGGCCAGGGCTGTCGCCCCTGGAACTGGTTCTAACCGGCAGATGCGTAGTGAGCACCGGGGTGCCACTCCGCAGTCACCTTCTCGCCAAAGCCCTACCTACCCAGAATACACAAACCCTGTCTGGGACGGTGCGAACACCGCCCTCGACAGGAAACCCTTTGTCCAAGTGCTCCTCGCTGGAAGGACTCCCAGCAGCAGGAGGTCAGACTCGTGTCTGTGGTGGCAGCATCCATTTTGTGGAGCTGAGGCTTCAGTTAACTTTAACCGGGGTTCACAGTTACGTACATGTCGTGTCCCTCTAGAAGGGTGGAATGCTAACCTCGTCGCCAGAATTGGTGAGAGGGCAGCACCCCGATTCGTATGACACCTTACTCGACATGTCTGGATAACGCGACACCGGAGTTACCAATATGGTACGCGTTATCATGGAACAGCTATTGGGTCTTGATTCCGCAAGCTGCAACCGGGCTCGGCTCGGGCCTGAACCTAGCTCACACGAGCCCACGCACTCTGCCTTCAGGATCGTTAAGGCCTGCCATAGGAGTGACTGATAGGAACTCGGGTGTCCATTGTATGGTTAGATATAGAGCTACTATACCTAAAGCGAAGGGTGGTTACACGTCTTCGCCCCAGCTGTCGTGCAGCCAGTTGTGTCAAATTTAGGAGGCCAGCCAGGGGTGGCATAATACATGCTTCAGCCCCTGGCGGCCCTGGGTACACCTATGCCCTGCGTTACGGGGTCTGATAAGGTGGCCCAGTACCAATTGGTAAATGCACCTAGGGTACATATCGTAATTTAGAAAGAGAACAGCCAGGCTGTGGGTCTGATTAGCAGGCCCACAGCCGGAGAAAGTCGTAAACCAGTGAAACAAAAGCAAAAAATCTGGGTGATCATAGGATTGCAGACCCTACTCTCCTACATGACCCCCCCCCCCCCAAACGTCGGAACAATAAGCTAACCTTGACCAGGTGAGTCTTCTTGTTCTAAGTGGAAATATCTGGAGAGCCCATCGGCATTGCCATGATCAGTACCAGGTCTATGTTCCACTGTAAAGTCCATCCCCTGTAGGGAAATGGACCACCTAAGCAGTTTGGGGTTTTCACCCTTCATCTGATTTAGCCACAAGAGGGGCTTATGGTCGGTCTGAATCTTGAAGTGAGTGCCAAACAAGTATGGCCTCAGCTTCTTCAGGGCCCAAACCACAGCAAAGGCCTCCCTCTCAATAGCTGACCAATTCTTCTCTCTAGGGGTCAGCCTTCTGCTTATAAAAGCAATGGGCTGGTCTTGACCATCAAAATTCAGTTGAGAAAGAACAGCTCCCACACCCAACTCAGAAGCATCTGTTTGGACAATGAATGGTTTGGAGTAGTCCGGACTCTTGAGGATAGGCGCCGTGCACATGGCCTGCTTTAGGTCATCGAATGCTTTTTGACAGCTCGCTGTCCACTGAACTTTTTTTGGCATTTTCTTACTTGTCAGTTCGTTTAATGGTGTCACAATGGAACCATAGTTCCTGACAAACTTCCTATAGTAACCAGTCAGGCCCAAGAAAGCTCGAACCTGAGTCTGGGTGGTTGGAGGAGCCCAGTCCCTGATTGACTGTATCTTGCTCTCCAGTGGCTGAACCTGACCTCCACCTACAAGGTGGCCCAGGTATACAACCTGTGTCTGCCCTATCTGGCACTTGGTGGCCTTGATAGTGAGACCTGCTGCTTGCAGTGCCTCTAACGTCTTCCGCAGGTGGACCAGGTGATCCTCCCAGGTGGAGCTAAAGACAGCGATATCGTCAAGATACGCCGCACAGAAGTCATCCAGCCCAGTAAGGACTTGATTCACCAACCGTTGGAAGGTGGCAGGTGCATTTTTCAGACCAAAGGGCATTACCACGAACTGATAATGCCCACCAGGGGTTGAAAATGCGGTTTTAGGCTTGGCGTCCTCAGCTAACCTGATTTGCCAATACCCAGCTGTCAGGTCAAACGTACTTAAGTAGTTGGCCGAAGCCAATCTATCGATAAGCTCGTCTGCCCTTGGTATTGGGTGGGCGTCAGTCTTAGTGACTGCAATGAGACCCCTGTAGTCTACGCAAAACCTCATCTCTCTCTTACCACCCTGGGTGTGAGGTTTCGGCACTAGAACTACGGGACTAGCCCAAGGGCTATCCGAGGGTTCAATGACTCCCAGCTCCAACATTTTCTGCACTTCACTCTTGATGCAGTCTCTAACGTGATCAGGCTGCCTGTAGATTTTACTCTTGACGGGCAAGCTGTCACCAGTGTCAACCTCATGGGTGCACCAATCGGTCTGACTGGGTGTTAGAGAAAACATATGTCTGAACGACTGAAGAACCTGTTTACAGTCGCTCTGTTGATGTTCGGAGAGGCTGCCACAAAAGACAACACCATCTACCGAGCCATCGTCAGGATTCTGAGTGAGCAGGTCGGGGAGAGGGTCACTCTCCTCTTCCTGTCCCTCATCTAGGGCCATGAGCAAACTCATGTCCTTCCTGTCGACATATGCTTTTAGCCTGTTGACATGAAGCACCCTGTGGGGGCTCCGGGGAGTTCCCAGGTCGACCAGGTAGGTGACCTCTCCCTTTTTCTCCAGGATGGAGTAGGGCCCGGACCATTTGTCCTTGAGTGCTGCTGGGGCCACTGGCTCCAACACCCACACCTTCTGTCCGGGCTGGTAAACAGTCAAGACAGCCTTTTGGTCATGCCAAGCTTTTTGGAGTTCTTGGCTGGCCTTAAGGTTTTCAGATGCCTTTTCCATGTATTCAGCCATCCGCGAGCGGAGGCCAAGCACATAGTCCACTATGTTGGCTGCAGGCTTTTTGAGAGGTCTCTCCCATCCTTCCTTCACCAAACACAGGGGTCCCCTTACAGGATGCCCGTACAAAAGTTCAAAAGGGCTGTAGCCAACCCCCTTCTGCGGGACTTCTCTGTAGGCGAACAAGAGGCAGGGGATCAGGACGTCCCATCTACGCCGAAGCTTTTCCGGTAGTCCATGAATCATCCCTTTTAGGATCCTGTTGAATCTCTCAACAAGCCCATTGCATTGTGGATGATAGGGTGTAGTGAACTTGTAGTTAACACCACATTCCTTCCACATAGCAGTTAAGTAGCTCGACATAAAGTTTGCACCTCTGTCGGAGACGACCTCCTTAGGGAAGCCCACTCTGGAGAACACTCCAACTAGGGCTCTTGCCACAACAGGTGCTGTAGTGGTCCTAAGGGGAATAGCTTCAGGATACCTGGTGGCATGATCCACTACCACCAGTATAAACTTGTGCCCTGATGCTGTAGGTGGTTCCATGGGACCGACGATGTCGATCCCCACCCGTTCAAAGGGCACCCCCACCACAGGCATTGGTATAAGGGGGGCCTTTGTCGTGCCACCTGACTTACCACTGGCTTGGCAAGTGACACAGGAGCGGCAAAACTCCTTGGTATCTTCGTTCATGTGAGGCCAGTGAAAGTGTGAGACAAGCCTGTCCCACGTTTTCGTCTGGCCTAAGTGACCTGCTAAGGGAATCTCGTGGGCCAAGGTAAGTAGGAAACCACGCTGAGACAAGGGTACAACCAGCCTCCTGGTCATGCCAGGCTTGGGGTCTCTTGACTCAGTGTACAGGAGTCCATCTTCCCAGTATACCTTGTGGGTACCTGTGGCGTTCCCAGCAGCCTCAGCAGCAGCCTGCTGTCTGAGGGGTTCAAGAGAAGGGCAGTCTAACTGGTCCTTCCCCAGGTCTTCCCTTGAGGGTCCCCCTGAACCCAAGAATTCAACTTGATCAAGTTCGAATTCCCTAGGCTCAGTTTCCCTCAATTCCTGTAGGTCAGCCTCCTCTGAGACTTGATCCTCGACCTGGGGCAAGGGGGAAGGCGCAGCCTTAACCCTACTGCTCTTTTTCTTGGGAGGTGTCTGGTCCGTTGTTCCAGGATCCAGCACCTGTTCAGTGGGGCATTTCCTGACCTGTGACCTAGTCACAGCGAACACATGTGCTGGCAAACCTAACATTTCCATGTGAGTCCGGTGCTCCACTTCTGACCATTGTGACGACTCCAAATCATTGCCCAACAAACAATCCACCGGGAGGTCTGGACTAACTACAACCTTCTTGTGGCCAGTTACCCCTCCCCAGGAGAAAGCTACAATTGCCATACTGTGATTGGTAGTGACATTGCTTGCATTGGTCACCAGGAATTCTGTACCTGGCATGATCTGTCCAGGGTCCACAAAGTTAGGCGTCACCATGGTGACGCTGGCACAAGTGTCCCTATAGGCCTGAGCCATCTTTCCATTTATGAAAGGCGTCTGTCGGTATTTGCCCAAAGTATTGGGGCTTACGTCAGGGGATACGTCCGCGTCCCCTGTACTGACAAGGACAGCCTGAGTGAGTGTGCCAACTAAGTTGTCACGCCCCTCAGAACCCAGGGTTAACCCTACTAAACCCTTGGGAGGCGCACTACCACTGCTGACTGTACTAGGGGGCACAGGTGCCTTAGGGGCTGCAGTGGCAGGAGTCTGCCCTCCTCCTTTCTTGGTGCACTCACTAAACCAGTGAGATTTACTTTTACAGTACTGGCACCATCTTTTGGATTGGCCTTCTTTCTTCTTTTGGGGAGCCTGACCCCCACCCTCTTTGGGTTGTTGGGGACCTGTCGAAGACTTCTGGTCATTTTGTTCCCCTTTAGAATCTTTACCCTTCTGGTCTGCTTTCTTCTGACCACCTTGAATCTGGCCCTGGTTCTGTTTAACTCTTGTACGAACCCATCTGTCTGCCTTCTTTCCCAATTCTTGGGGAGAGGTCAGATCCGAGTCGACAAGATGCTGATGCAACAACTGGTTCTGACAATTGTTTAAAATTTGTTCTCTCATCATCAAATTATACAATCCTTGATAATCAGTAACCTTACTGCCCAGCAACCAGCCCTCAAAAGCCTTAGTGGCACAATCGACAAAATCAGACCAATCTTGAGACTGCGTTTTCTGGGTATCCCTGAACAGCACCCTGTACTGCTCAGTGGTTAGGCCGAACCCTTCAACGAGTGTATTTTTCAAGATTTGGTAATTGTTAGCATCCTCCACCCTTGTGGTGAGGAGCTTGTCTCTTCCTTTTCCTTCAAAGGAGAGCCACAAGATAGCTGCCCACTGACTCTGGGGAACACCCTGCACAGTGCAGGCCCTCTCCAAAGCAGTAATCCATTTGTGGATGTCGTCCCCTTGTTTAAAGGGGGGCACTATCTTACCAAGGTGTTTCGTATCGAAACTCTTTTCCCTATTACTAGGTACATTGCTGCCACCAGTGGGGACTGCCCCACTTAACTGTTGCTCTCTAGCAAAGGCAAGCCTCTCTTTGGCCAGGGCAAGTTCTTCCCTTTCAATCCTTAGATTGGCTGCCCTTTCCTTAGCTTCGTACACTCTCCTCTGAGGGGACGTCATCCCTCTCTGAGAAGAGTTGTGAGAGCCATTGGTTTGAAGGGATCTGCCAGAGCCTCTTGACAGAGATCGGGCTCGTCCATTCCCAATGTTAAGCTGACCTGATAGTGGCCCCAGGGGTCCCCCAGTACCGCTATCATGTTTGCTTAAGTTGGACCTGCTTAGTCTGACGACTTCTACCTGTCCCTTATCTGCCTCATCCCCAGAGAGATCCTCATCCTCATCCTCCTCCACATCTTCGTTCTCAGTTGCGAGGTGGATGAGGTCAGGATCGTCTCGGGTTCCCTCGAGGGGAGGCATGTCTCCTTCTGGATTAGAAGAGCTACGAAGTTTCTCAGCTCTTCTGGCATCATAAGTCTCCAAGAGACCAATCAGAAAGGACGTTGTGGGGTTAGACCCCTGCTGAATCTTCCTGGAGTGACACAGTCGTCTTAACTCCTTGAAGCTCAGCACAGTATATCCTGAAGGGATGACCTGTGGAGGGTCAACTGACACAAGGGGAGACCCAGAGTTTCCTCCTTTGTCCGACATACTGTTTCTAGTGTGGTGTAAGTGATGCACCTACCTACACTACGTGTTTACCTACTGTACCCTTGCTAAGAGTTGTAGCCAAGGTGTGCTAAGCCTTGAGGAGCTACAACAGCTGGTTCAGTAGAACTCAGAGTATTCTAAGCTTTTAGTTATATGTACTAACAGTACTTGTGCGATCTTTCAACAAGATATTCTTAGGATACGTGTGGTAAAACAACAGCAAGCTCAAATCCCAACCGCTGCTCACCAATGTGAGAAGTTGGCCCGATATGCAACGTTCGCTATTCTAGCGTCCGCTATGTATCGTTCCAATGACCCTTATGGTGTTTGGTTGTAAGTCAACCTATAGACCAGCTATCCTAGTAGCGTGGATACGAGCAGTCTAAGGCTAAAGACTCGAGAGGGCTCGTTAAGCCAGCTGTTTACCACACATGTACCCCTTGAACACCCAGTGAAAGGACACCACACAAGTGTTATGAAAATAAACAGTATATTTATTAAGAATCACAACAGCCCTGTACTCTTTATGAACACGGAAAGATTAAGGTCTCGGGCGGACCCGATAAGGCAAGTCGGAAGCGAGGGACTCAGGACCTTAGAGTAAGGAGGCTATGCAGGCACCGAAATGCCGAGTTACCTAGCCACGAGGGCTGCGGCTGCACAAGTCTTACAGGCGTCGGGGTCTTCGCTGACGAGCCAGGAGCCGGAAGAAAAGGAGTTGCTGGCCGGCGACCAGTGCTGAATAGTTCGTAGAGATCCAAGCCTGGATCGGAGATTGATGAAACCTGAAAGCAGAGGGGACCAAGTTCGTACTACTAGCCAGTAGTCAGAGGGTACCAGGAAGGTACCAGTTGGCCGTCACCTCGACCAGGTGAGTGGGCGACGCTAGGCTCTGCAGTCTCACGGACCAGGAGGCGTTGTCGGCGACCACGGTGGAGGTGCGAGCTGTCCCACGAAGGATGATGCTGTCGGCGTCGCTGGGCCCAGGATGGGGCAACAAGCCTTGGCAGATCTCAGGGCCACGTGGTGGGCCTAAGATGGCGTCTTGAGTGGACCAGGAGGGTCCGGGGTGCTTCTCGCAAAGATGGAAGCAAGGGCCAGTCTGGAGCAACCAGACCGGCAGTGATGATTCTCGGATGTCGTCACAGAAGGGCACAAGCCAGCGGCTAGTGACCAGACAACGTGCTGAGCAGCGAGCAGAAGGGCCCCACGCAGATCGTGGAGATGCTGGGAGACTGCACTTCGGTGCTGGAGCGGCTCAGGGTCGGGGCTTCTCGGACCCCAGAGCACTCACCAGAGAGTTACCTCGATGGTCGTGCTGGTTTTAAGAGCGTGCAGGTTCTGATGATGGCCGGTCCCTCGAGGTCTCGTCGCACCCACAGATCACAGCTGAGCTGATGACGTGGGTAGAGGTCAGAGGTGCCAGGGAAGCCGGTTCTCGTCGAGCTGGGCCGTCGGATTCCTTGAGGAAGGACTTACAGCAAACCGCAGAGTTCTTAGTTGGTGCCCGCTGATGCAGGGTGACTACTCCTTAGTCACAAGGGAGAAATCTTGAGAAGAGTCTTGAATGTCCTTTCGTAGAAAGTAGTTCTTGAATCAAAGATGATCTAATTTGGAAGGGTCCCCGCTCCTGCCTTTATCCTAAAGAAAGGGGTGGGTACATGACTAGGTCCTGCCCTAAGGGTGGGACCAGGAAGGGGGGTAGTTACACCCCTCTCCCCTGCCGGACTTTCCCCAGGCCAGGGCTGTCGCCCCTGGAACTGGTTCTAACCGGCAGATGCGTAGTGAGCACCGGGGTGCCACTCCCCAGTCACCTTCTCGCCAAAGCCCTACCTACCCAGAATACACAAACCCTGTCTGGGACGGTGCGAACACCGCCCTCGACAGGAAACCCTTTGTCCAAGTGCTCCTCGCTGGAAGGACTCCCAGCAGCAGGAGGTCAGACTCGTGTCTGTGGTGGCAGCATCCATTTTGTGGAGCTGAGGCTTCAGTTAACTTTAACCGGGGTTCACAGTTACGTACATGTCGTGTCCCTCTAGAAGGGTGGAATGCTAACCTCGTCGCCAGAATTGGTGAGAGGGCAGCACCCCGATTCGTATGACACCTTACTCGACATGTCTGGATAACGCGACACCGGAGTTACCGATATGGTACGCGTTATCATGGAACAGCTATTGGGTCTTGATTCCGCAAGCTGCAACCGGGCTCGGCTCGGGCCTGAACCTAGCTCACACGAGCCCACGCACTCTGCCTTCAGGATCGTTAAGGCCTGCCATAGGAGTGACTGATAGGAACTCGGGTGTCCATTGTATGGTTAGATATAGAGCTACTATACCTAAAGCGAAGGGTGGTTACACGTCTTCGCCCCAGCTGTCGTGCAGCCAGTTGTGTCAAATTTAGGAGGCCAGCCAGGGGTGGCATAATACATGCTTCAGCCCCTGGCGGCCCTGGGTACACCTATGCCCTGCGTTACGGGGTCTGATAAGGTGGCCCAGTACCAATTGGTAAATGCATCTAGGGTACATATCGTAATTTAGAAAGAGAACAGCCAGGCTGTGGGTCTGATTAGCAGGCCCACAGCCGGAGAAAGTCGTAAACCAGTGAAACAAAAGCAAAAAATCTGGGTGATCATAGGATTGCAGACCCCACTCTCCTACAGTCACTAACACAGGTAAGCTATATTTTCGCTATTTAACTATTTACAATTTCCTTATTCAAATCTTGCTTTTCACTCGACATTTCTATGTATCATTTACACTTAGCTTTTGTCTTATTATTCTTGTCCCTTAGGTGGCGCTGTGGTATCAGGAACTCCGAGTTGAAGCTGCTGACTGGAAATGAAGACTGCTCGAAGGTAAGGAGCGACGCTCAACTTCTTTGTGGGTTTTTTGTATTTCTCTTGTGTTTCTATGAATGCCAAAAGGAGTTATGGAAAGGGGCGACCATTCGGTCCCCCCGAACGTATGGCGGAGTACCACGATCCCCCCGGGAAGCCATCTTGGGCGGGAGGCGAGTCTCGGCTGGTATGCCCGAAGCGGCGTAGCCGGGGCGCGCTTTTTCCCGCCCTGGAGTGGGCTGGCCTAGACACTGACGCGGCCGGCCACGCCCTTTGGGGCAGGCAGGGGCGGGTTTACGCCCGCCCTGAAGACGGATAAAAGGAGCAACAAGCCAAGAAAGCATCCTCTTGTTCCTGTGCTCTGAAGCTGCACCTCCTCGCTGCACGTGAGCTCGAGACGGAATGAAGAGCCAATTTTGAGCATGGTAATCTTTCTTTTTGTCTTACAGATACTCTGTCCGAGAATGCCTAAGAAAGTCGGAAAGCGAGTTACTACCGATCAGATGCTCCGTATGCTCATGAAAGAAGTAACTGATCTGAAGAAGCAGATGGCGGCTAAAGACGGGGAAGGGGGACCGAAACGACCTTTGGCGGGAGCAGCTCCTGGAGGAAAAGGCAAGAGGCCCAGAAGGGGGGCATCAGGGGGGGACATCCCGGTTCCCGATACCCCACTCGAGGAGCCAACTCCGGTGCCGAGGGAGGGGAATCCGATTCCCGTGGTGGTCACTCCCGTGTCAGGAGAGGACATGCCGCCTGAGTTAGCAGCACAATTGGCAGCGTGGTTGGGGAAAGATAGCGAGGGCGCCACGGCTGATGATGCACGGGTGTTGATGAAGCAACTGCGTGAAACTAGGGAGGCGGCGAAGGCACCATCGCCAGTTACCCCGCTGTCTCCGGCAGTGGATAAAGCAACAGGAGCAGGTCCAGCGGCGGATGCAGCTTCTGGTTCAGGTAAGCGGCCATTGCCGATTGCGAGGGAAGAGTCTGCACCTTCACGAAGGGAAAAGTTGGGTCAGCATGTCCCTCTGGCAATTAAGGAAAAGATGTGGGCGGACGAGTATGTAAACATTTTTTCATTGCTTACCGACCATTATGAGATGGAGCATGTTAAGAGCCAAAAGGAGCTCATGCATCCGAGTGTTTGGCGCGCAAAGATGGCCGCCTTTAAGGTTGACGAAAACATTGGCACTTGGGGCAGGGCATGGGGAATCTTTACCTCCATCATGGACGAACGTAGGCCCGAGTTGCTGACCGAATTGCCTATTTATCAGTCACGGATCATGGAATATTATGGATCATATGGGGGCAATCAGTGGTTCTGTTACGATAATATTTTTAGAAAAGCGAAAGAACATGACAAAAACTTGACTTGGGATTGTTACGACTCTGTTTCATGGTCAAAAATGGAGAGTACTGGTATGTTGAAGTTACCATTGGTAGGGAGTAGCGGGGGTGAATCCTCCCGCCAGTATGCTGGGACACCCTTTCGATCAAGTACAGGTAATGACTACCACTCGAAGCCGAACGGCAACGCAGGTAAAAGGGGGATTTGTTGGAACTTTAACAGGGGTAAATGTACGAGGCCCCAGGGGTCATGCAAGTTTCGACATGAATGTGGAGGGTGTGGGCAGCCATCCCATCCTGAGTCCATGTGCAGAGCCAAAACGGGTGATAACGGCGGTAGGGGAGGCGCCAAACAGGTCTGAAATAGTCCGAGGGGCGCCTTTACCTACTCCGATTGATACCATGGCAATGATTCCTTGGCTCAGCGATTACCCGGATCATGTTTCCGCTGGGGTGTTGCGGAACGGGTTTTCATATGGTTTCCGCATCCCAGTGGGGGATTTTCAGGGTGTAGCAAAATGCAAAAACCAACTGTCGGTCTTGCAACATACGACCGTGGTACAGGAGAAGATTGGGAAGGAGGCTACTCGAGGTCGAGTCGCCGGTCCATTTGATGAGCCACCATGTGCTAACTTTTTTTGTTCCCCTTTGGGGGTGGTCCCTAAGAAGGACCCGGGTGAGTTCCGACTGATACCTAATTTATCAGCCCCACGTGGTCTTTCCGTGAATGATGCGATAGACCCGGAAGTGTGTTCGGTGCGGTACGCATCTTTCGATGAGGCCGTCGCCATGTTGAATCGCCTAGGGCCCGGTGCGCTGATGGCAAAATCAGATATTGAGTCAGCGTTCCGGTTGCTCCCGGTACACCCAGACGATCAGCGTCTCCTTGGTTTCATGTTTCAGGGTCACTATTATGTATATTTATCAAGGACCCCCTGAGAATTTGAATCATCTGATTCCTAGGTCAGGGAAAACAGTATATATGTAAAGTAACAACCTAGGCAATCAACAGTTTGAAATGTATGCTTGATAGAGAATAATAAACAGGTAACTACAGCTGGCTAAAAAGACATAACATTTTATTCATTTAATTAAAACAGAAAACATTTCATTTAATCTGACACAAGGTTAAAAATTATACAGTATCGTTTTACAGGTGAAAACAATTTTTTAAAAAAATATAAAGAACAATAAATTCATAAATTCAATAAGACGAGTGGCGAAATTATTTGACTCTACGCGCGTTTCGGCGGCCAGCGCCTTCTTCCTGGAGTAGCCACGTGATATCTACAAATATAAAAACGTATATCAAACTCATATATTTATGTATACATAGAAGTTACAGTCTGACATTTATCAGTTTGTCTTTTAGCAGCCGTTTTAAGATAGTGCTACAATTTAAAAATGCATCATTCTATTAAACATGTAAGTATATATATTTCCTCAAACGTTGTCATTTCCTTACGGTTATTTTTCTCAATGGAGAAATTGAATGATTGGAGATGTGATAGTTGGGGGAGATAGTGTGGATGACTATCACGTAAGTTAGAACAGTTCAGAGTATCTCGGTTCATGCGCCATGATTTAGATGTATACTCAGATATGTTGATCCTACCCAAGAAATATATTTATATATCTCTACTTACGCTCATTTACTATTTAATAAAGATTAACCTTTGCTCTTTTTAATAACATACAGCTTATTGTATTTTGCAGTATTTGTACTGCCCATTATCTTGATGGAAGGTACTTACTCCTAAATACAAATCCCTTTTCAAAGAGTAATCAAATGCAGTATAGATGTCTGCTTCTTTTTGATAGTTATTAGCTGTCAGGATTCACCTAAATTTTCAGAGACAAAGCGGAGAAGAAAGGTGCTATTTAATAGTTTGTTTTAGACTTAATTCCGCTATTTTTGATGATTTAAATATTTCATTCCTTGTATATTACCTAGATAGGGATGACAGAGGGTATTAAGCATCCGCCACCGGAGCCCTTAGTACAATTTCGAGGTCTGTGGAGTTTCCAACTTTGCTATTTTCACACAGTTTCTTGGGATGCGACTTTTTCTAGGATATGTCTGAGGAGGAAAGATAAAACGATATTCCTTTTCAGATAAAACGATATTCCTTTTCAGAAGGAGATAAAGCGCCAATTATTTATGGGTATTAGGCATCTGGGCTTCTGTAGTTAAACTTTGTTTCACTCTTACCTATTTGTTAAAGTACTGTTCTTAAAAGCTCGAATTGATCTTCATTGTTTGGCTTGGTGATCAATCAGCAGGATTTTATGTTTTTGGTGATAACTTCCTTGCCTAACAAAAAGGGGGCAATGTGGTGGTTATTTATTTCATTTTCTTGGCTCAAAAAGTCTAAGTTTCCCATTCTAATATTTAGCCATCTTACCTATAGCGGTGGATTTCTCTATTTCTGAGGCTTCGATGAGTTAGTATAGAAGTGCTGGATTAGATGATGAAAGTTAAAAGATCTCCCTGTCTGGAAGACAAATATAGAGACAATAGGGTAGAATAATATATTATCTAAATAGTTGCTCGATTTTGAAGAGATTTGTCTCGGGCGTTTTACTCTATTTTAGAAACTTACCTGATGATGGTCAGCAGGGCTCGATATGTCCCGTGGCGAGATGATTCGAATCGGCAGCTGCAAACGCGGGAAAATGATGAACCTGCGTTTGTTTTAAGTACTGGTATATATACCTGACTTAATTGGTTCTAACTATCCACACCTGATCTGTTTATTGTTTACGGGGTGGCGATATCTCCGCGGAGTTCGCGTAGTGCTAGCGGAGTTTTCTATTTGCCTCATTGATTGGTTGGAAGTATCTCCACAGTTTCCTATGAGGTTGGGCGATTGGTTTTTAAGGCTGCCAATAATTTATTGCTATTGGATGGATCGTCTTTCTACTGATATTCAATGTATTACTCTCTGTAAATGCCAGATGTAAAACAAAAATATTTTTTTTTTGTTTTAATGATTCATACGCCCTTTAACTGATATTTTTCGCCGGATTTTATTCGGAAATAATAATAGGCGCCTTTTTTGAAAATTGCGTGCTGTTATTTTTCAATCGCGTATTGTTGTGGTTGTTTATAACTGCGGGCGTTCTAATATATTTTATAAGGCAACAAATAGCTTCTTTTACGTATTTGGCAATGGGATTGCTGGATTGTGTGTAGACCTTCGTGAGTGGTTACTTTCGTATGTGTTGCTAAGTATGCGATACGTGATTGGATGGAACTTTTACATTCAGTGTTATGTGAATCTTAATGTAGAGGTAGTGTTTCTAGTGTATGAAGGTTAAATATTTTATTCCGCTGATGTTTTATGTTATAAAGGGTACGTTCTCAGATTGAAGGTATTCATTTATTTATTTATTAGAGCATATCAAACACTCTAATGGTTGGTGAATAGACACTTGTCAACTGAAAAGGGGGTGATGCTACCCATATGCATTTTTAAAGGTCTTTTAGTTTATAATTTCTCCGGGCGGAATTGCAATTCCTTTACACTTTTCTTATAGGAGAGTTAATGATTATTAAGGGAATGACAGGTTTTATTTAAACTAATGTTATTGACATGGCAATTTATAGAAAGGTTATCTGGAAGGTTATCTTTGATTCTATGGGGGGAATATAGTGCCATATTGGGATCATAGCTACATTAGGGTTATTTAACAGTTATTTCAGTGGTCGTTACAAGAGTTATTACAAGAGTTATTACAGGATCCTCAATTTAGCGGATGTTAGGTAAAGGGGTTTTGTAAATCAAGGTTATTTGTACAGTATTCAACAGATGGCATGTTCCCACGGTATTTCATTGTTTAGGCCTTGGCGAAAAGTGTTGAAAACAAAAATCCAGAAGACTTCTCTTTTCTTTCTGATAGTGGTGCCTCCCTTGGAGTCAGCAGTGTGGATTTTCTCTAAGATCCTCCATTTAAAGTCCTCTGCATTGTGTCCTTTCTCTATGAAATGTTTTACCATAGGGCATACAGTTTTCTTCGTTCTAATGGCTGAGCGATGCTCATTTAGGCGTGTCTGTATGTTCCGTGACGTTTCGCCTATGTATCCTTGCTGGCAAGGACAGAGTATAAAGTAAATCACGTTATTTGATTTACAATTATACATTTCTCTGGCTACAGTTTTGTGTCCATTGTGTTCAAATTCTTCTCCTCTTAGGATACTTTGGCATGAGTTGCAGGAGGAGCAAGGAAATGTTCCTTTCAAAGGGGTATTTGTTAAAATGGATCTCTGGTTAAAGGTCTCCTTATTTGTATTATTGAAGCGGGAGTGCACAATGTATTCTTTAATGTTTTTGTTTCTTTTGTGGGCAAAAAGAGGTTTAATTAATTTCTGGTCTGCCTGGCAATTGCTGTTTAAAATGTGCCAGTTTGAGTTAATTATTTGTTTGACTTTTTCGTTTAAGGTGGAATGCTTTGTTATGCATACTAACTGATCGTTAGATTTTGGGGGTTTTGTTCTCAGTAGACAGTCCCGATCATAGTAGCGTGCTCGTTTATACGAGTCTCTTACTAGACGGTGGGGGTATCCTCTAGCAATGAATTTAGTTCTCATTATTGCGGCCTGTTTGTCAAAGTCATTCAAATTGGTACAGTTTCGTCTGACTCTTAAAAATTGGGAAAAAGGAATACTGTTTTTTTGAGTTCTGGGGTGGAAACTTTGATAATGCAGTAATGTATTTCTTGCAGTTGGTTTTGTGTGAAGATCTACTTTAAGGGTTCCTGCATCGGATGCTTAATACCCTCTGTCATCCCTATCTAGGTAATATACAAGGAATGAAATATTTAAATCATCAAAAATAGCGGAATTAAGTCTAAAACAAACTATTAAATAGCACCTTTCTTCTCCGCTTTGTCTCTGAAAATTTAGGTGAATCCTGACAGCTAATAACTATCAAAAAGAAGCAGACATCTATACTGCATTTGATTACTCTTTGAAAAGGGATTTGTATTTAGGAGTAAGTACCTTCCATCAAGATAATGGGCAGTACAAATACTGCAAAATACAATAAGCTGTATGTTATTAAAAAGAGCAAAGGTTAATCTTTATTAAATAGTAAATGAGCGTAAGTAGAGATATATAAATATATTTCTTGGGTAGGATCAACATATCTGAGTATACATCTAAATCATGGCGCATGAACCGAGATACTCTGAACTGTTCTAACTTACGTGATAGTCATCCACACTATCTCCCCCAACTATCACATCTCCAATCATTCAATTTCTCCATTGAGAAAAATAACCGTAAGGAAATGACAATGTTTCAGGGTCACTATTACATGGATAGATGTATGCCGATGGGATGCTCTATATCTTGTGCCTATTTTGAAAAGTTCAGTTGTTTTCTGCAATGGGTCTTCACAAAGAGGACGGGTTTTCAACATGTCATGTCATGTCATGCATTATCTCGATGACTTTTTGTTTCTGGGGGCGGCCGGGGATCCGGAATGTGGACAGGCTTTGAATGAATTTTGTGTCTTAATGAAGCATTTTGGTGTGCCACTGGCACCAGGTAAGACTGTGGGTCCCTCAACTTGCCTCGAGTTCCTGGGGATCGAGCTCGATTCAGAGGAAGGTTGTTTTCGATTACCAAGAGAAAAGGTGTTAAGATTCAGGGCTTCCCTGGAAACATGTATTAGTGAGTCTAAAGTCAGATTGCATCAACTACAACAATTGGTGGGCCAGCTGAATTTTGCCCTGAGAGTAATGCCGATGGCCCGCCCCTTTTCCCGCTCGACCGCTCAAGCCATGGTCGGACTGAAGGAGGGTCATCATCGCACGAGGCTATCGGCAGAGGTTCGCCAGGACATGCGCATTTGGTTGGCATTTCTGGCGGAGTTCAATGGTCGAATTGTCTGGAATAAACCGGCGGTGTCCTCCGAAGAGCTGGGGCTGTGGACAGATTCGGCTGGGAGCATTGGTTTTGGTGCCATATTCGGCACACAATGGTCGGCTCAAAAATGGCCGTTATGGTGGCATGAGTGTGGGCTGACAAGTAACATTGCCTTTCTTGAACTTTTTCCCATTCTGGTGGCCCTGAAAACTTGGCCTGAGGGATTCAGAGATCACTCTGTGGTGTTTTGGTCTGATAACATGACCGTGGTTGAGTGTATCAATAGCCAGGCAGCACGATGCAAATGGATTCTGAGATTGCTCAAAGAAATTGTGTTATTGTGTATGCAATTGAACGTGCTATTTAGGGCTAGACATGTACCGGGGGTAATGAATCAAGCGGCTGATGCGCTTTCTCGTTTTCGTATGCAGGCCTTCTGGGGTTTTCTGCCCACAGCGGACCCGGTGGCGGCACCCTTTCCCGAAGCTCTTTGGTCTCTCGGTGCCCCGAACTACAGAACCTCGTGGGAGAGAGTTTAGCACCCAGGACAAGGAAGGCATATGAAGGGGCGTTCCGATCCTATTGGGCCTTTTTGGGGACTGCTAGGGGAGAGCTTTGGGGCCAGGAAGAGCTAGTAGTAAAGTTTCTGCTGTCTTTACATCAGGCAGGCAAATCAGTGGCTACGGCCCAGAGGCATCGGGCCGCCATTTCCTTTATGGCAAGGGCTCATGGGATCCAGGACCCAACTGCGTCTTTTGTTGTGCAAAAAGCGCTACGTGGGTGGCAACGCCTTGAGGGTCGCAGAGTAGATGGGAGGCGCCCGATAGGTCTGGATAGGTTGGCTCTGTTGTTATCTGTACTTCCTGCAACGTGTTCATCCCAGTATGAATCAGTGTTATTCCGAGCCGCTTTTATGCTAGCATTCCATGGGGCTATGCGGGTAAGCGAACTAGTGGCAAATAACAAGCAGGATACCATGGGGGGACTGTGCCGAGAGCACGTGCAGGTCAAGGGGGAGACAATGACTGTCTCGTTTGTCAGGTCCAAGACCGATCAGGGTGCGATTGGGGACGGAATAATCATACAAAGAATTCCCGGGTCTTCCATGTGCCCTGTGATGTGCGTAGAGGAATATTTAACGCAAAGGGTGGCATCATGGGGGGGGACCTTGTTGAGACACGCTGACGCCACCCCACTGACGAGGTTTCAGTTTCAGCGGGTGCTTGCGATGTCGATTTCGGCCGCGGGCTTGAACCCCGGCGAGTTTGGGACCCATTCCTTTCGGATAGGGGCTGCTACGGAGGCTACAGCCAGGGGTCTGAATGTTGAACAAGTAAAACGTGTGGGGCGTTGGTCCTCAAACTGTTATAAGAGGTATGTGCGGTTGCACATGTTGTGAAGCTGTAACGATGTACTCACGCTTCTTGTTTTTGTTTGTTTTTCAGTTACGCAAGCCTACGAGGCGGGGCGGACTGTGCAGTCGACCCGACACCGGGGGGCCAGCGGTCAGACATCACCGGCTGTGAAAAAGGAGGTGTGGGTCGTGGGCCACTCATACGTGAGGCGTGCCGGGAACGTATTCAAAGCAGGTGACATGATTCACGTGGCTGGGGAATACGGGTACAGTGTGTCCTTCTACGGAAAGGGCGGGCTCTGTATTGACCAGTTTCGATCATTTTTTGAGGGTCTGTTAGGGCAGACGAAGTCACCGTCGTCTGTAGTCATAGTACATCTTGGGGGCAATGATTTGGTGACCACTGGTAGACGACTTCTTCTTGAGGCAATGCTTTCCACGGTAAGTTGGTTGGCAAGAAGAGTTCCAGGGTGCACAATTGCATGGTCCCATATGATCCCACGGAAAGTGTGGCGGGGGGCTATTTCGGTTCCTGCTCTGAATCATTCAGTAAGGAAAATTAATAATAAAGTGAGTAGATTGTTCCGTTCAAGTACACTGCATTCTATTTCGCATGGTTGTATTAAAGGGGACAGTATGTATTTGGGGGATGGTGTTCATTTATCCCGGATGGGGAACGAATTACTCATAGGAGACCTGATAGCTTGGCTAAAGACTTTATGACATGACCTTTAGGCAGGAGTGTTGTGGGGGGTCCGGATAGCCGGTCAACTATCCGGCCTGTGGCGGTAAGGTCATGATCGGTGAGCAGTAATTGGAAGATCCCTATGGGTGGGCGTCACCCATTACGGATGGGAGCGCTCGAGGGAGGTGGCCATTGGCCCCTCAACGGGGAGGCGGTCCCTTCTAAGGATGGGCCGCCGAAAGGAAAGGAAAGGCGGTCAAGGCCCCTTCCTGGGTAGGAGGGGCTACAGCCCCCTCCTGGGGAATTTCCCGGGGCCTGGACATCTGCGACGGCAGATGTGGTAAGTTGTGTGGGGTTTGGGAGGGGGTCTACGCTACCTTCTAGATACCTCACACGAGTCCTCGGACGACCTTTAAATGGCGTCGAGTTTATTGGGGCCCCCGTCAAGTCAAGGGAAATTGGTAAATGCACTTGAGGTACACCTCTGTGCGGTCGCCCCTCACAAGTGGGGGGGATATGTCTGGTTTAGGGATCTTGACACCGGTTACGACCTTGCCGTTGGCCCTTAAACGTTAGGATGTACAATTTCAAGTTAAACGTTTTGTAGGATGTTAGTTCGGCTAGGAGAACCTTTGTATTAGAGAATATGTTAAGGTTAGCCAAACATCGCAATGTGGAAATGAAATTGTACATTAATATGAAACTGTTATTTTAATGTTTTATTTTGTTTCATATTTTAATAAATACGGCCGGGAGGGTCACTCCCTCCCGTCTTCCAAAAGTTCAGAACTGTTTCCGGTATCCCATTCTTGGGGATTGTGTTGAGAGGGGGTGGCGGGTATCTCAGCCATATGGAAAGGGGCGACCATTCGGTCCCCCCGAACGTATGGCGGAGTACCACGATCCCCCCGGGAAGCCATCTTGGGCGGGAGGCGAGTCTCGGCTGGTATGCCCGAAGCGGCGTAGCCGGGGTGCGCTTTTTCCCGCCCTGGAGTGGGCTGGCCTAGACACTGACGCGGCCGGCCACGCCCTTTGGGGCAGGCAGGGGCGGGTTTACGCCCGCCCTGAAGACGGATAAAAGGAGCAACAAGCCAAGAAAGCATCCTCTTGTTCCTGTGCTCTGAAGCTGCACCTCCTCGCTGCACGTGAGCTCGAGACGGAACGAAGAGCCAATTTTGACCCACCCACCAGCCCCTGAGGACAGCAAGTGGTTTTGAATAAAGTTTGATGTGGTAACACTAATTTTTTGCAGGTTGTGATGACTATCGTGATAACTTTGAATATGCAATAAAGAATGGTCAAATTGTAATATGTTTTGCAAATAAAGTAATTGTGCACTAGTGTTGATCAGTAATCATGCCTTTTAATAAGTTGTAATTATTACTGTCTTTAGTAATTTAGTCATTTAGTAATTTAGTTAGAATTGTCGTATTTATTCTGGTCGGGCGGTAAGGTCATGATCGGTGAGCAGTAATTGGAAGATCCCTATGGGTGGGCGTCACCCATTACGGATGGGAGCGCTCGAGGGAGGTGGCCATTGGCCCCTCAACGGGGAGGCGGTCCCTTCTAAGGATGGGCCGCCGAAAGGAAAGGAAAGGCGGTCAAGGCCCCTTCCTGGGTAGGAGGGGCTACAGCCCCCTCCTGGGGAATTTCCCGGGGCCTGGACATCTGCGACGGCAGATGTGGTAAGTTGTGTGGGGTTTGGGAGGGGGTCTACGCTACCTTCTAGATACCTCACACGAGTCCTCGGACGACCTTTAAATGGCGTCGAGTTTATTGGGGCCCCCGTCAAGTCAAGGGAAATTGGTAAATGCACTTGAGGTACACCTCTGTGCGGTCGCCCCTCACAAGTGGGGGGGATATGTCTGGTTTAGGGATCTTGACACCGGTTACGACCTTGCCGTTGGCCCTTAAACGTTAGGATGTACAATTTCAAGTTAAACGTTTTGTAGGATGTTAGTTCGGCTAGGAGAACCTTTGTATTAGAGAATATGTTAAGGTTAGCCAAACATCGCAATGTGGAAATGAAATTGTACATTAATATGAAACTGTTATTTTAATGTTTTATTTTGTTTCATATTTTAATAAATACGGCCGGGAGGGTCACTCCCTCCCGTCTTCCAAAAGTTCAGAACCGTTTCCGGTATCCCATTCTTGGGGATTGTGTTGAGAGGGGGTGGCGGGTATCTCAGCCATATAGCCCTAACTACTCCCGACGAAGGTATAGGGCGAAAAACCGGACGGCTTCCCGACGTTTTGAACTGTCAAACTGTATTTACTCTGGAACTCTGATTTCTAGATGCGTACTGGGAATTTGCCTCAATGAAGTGCGCAGTCACAGAGGGGCGCGCGCGTCACATCAGACTCGGGCCGGCGCTTTCTCCGAACACTAGACTGTAGCCTGAAATGCCCGCGGCGGTCATCTTGGAATTCCGTGCTTGCAGCAATTCCGTCCAGGTAGGTTTTCTCATTCTCCTTTGCCAACAGGTGCTTGTCAGAGAGCAGGCTGAACTAATCTCTGGCTCTACATGACCAGCGGTTCTGACACACGCTGTAGTCAAAACACACGCTGCATTTTACAGAACTTACTGGTCGTTCGGTGAAGCTACCATGACGACGCATCATCGGAGGAGGTTTCTCTGAAGAGACGCTAAACGCTATGCTACGTGAGAGGAAAGGCAAAGCGTGTGAAGGCAACGTATGACATCATCGCGTTGATGCGTGCGTGATGACGATTTAACCTCGGCGGCCATTTTGAATAAGGGAAACTCCGCAATTTACTTCGCATTTTTCTTGAAGACATTCACAGTTGCATGCAATATTATTACGAAACGTTTCTTGTCAGATTCAAATGGATTACACTCTATTGGCTATTGGAACACAGCGCACATCTTTAAGAAGAATATTACATTTATTCATATTTCAACTTCATTCGCTGATGTGCACAGCAGTAACTATATTCAATTCTGACTCTAGTTATTTATATATTAATGTGTTACTATTTAATTCGCATATCGTGCAAATTTAGGTACATTTTATTTCTCTGCTTATTTTAGTGTTCATTGTTTATTTTTTTTCTTTCATTATATATTTTTTGCCTTTAACGGTGTCATCACTATTGAGTTAACATGCAGTTTGACCCACCCAGTAAGTTTCTCCAGTCTATAGGTGAACCACCAATTCCATGGTCTAGATGGAAAGAAGAGTTCATAACGTATTTAAAAGCTATTGATGGGGAAAGGATGGGGAATGAGAGAAAAAAAAAACATTTTACTACACTGTTTGGGGTCTGAAGGGCAAGCAGTGTTTAGAACTTTACCTACTGCTAGTTGTGATTTAGGTACGTTCGATGAAGCATTGATGAGGATGGAAACTCGTTTTAAACCAACCACGTGTATAGCACTAAATAGGTATAAGTTTTATACCAGGGCACAAAGGGACTCTGAAAGTTTCGATGATTTTCTTACTGCTCTTAGACGTTTGGTAATTTCTTGTAATTTTGGAAATTTTGCAGATGAGATGATTAGAGATCAAATCATAGTTAATGTAAAAAGTTTAAAAACGCAAGAACAGTTATGGATTTTAGGAAATCCTAACCTGCATGATACGATCGCTACAGCTAAAGCTTTTGAACAAACTGACAAATGGAGGAAGACCATTGATGATGTGAGTGCCAAAGGTGATAGTAGTAAGTGTATTGATGAAGTTTGTGTTGTTAAAAATGTTGTTCCAACGAAACCAATAAATCAATACAACAAGAATGTGGTATATTTTAGGTGTGGAAGTACCAACCATGTGGCATCATTTAAATTCTGTCCAGCAATAGGAGAATTTATCAAGTGTGGGCGTGTGGGACATTTTGCCAAGGCGTGCACTGGAGTGTCCAGTGTGACAGATTTGGGAGAGAATCCTTCTCAAGGATTAATAGTTTCTATTATTGATGTGTGCGCTGTTGAAGACAGTCTGGGATCCCCAAAGTGTGTGGTTACTTTCCTGGGTGAAACACTTGAACTGATGGCAGACTCTGGTTCTCCATGGACTATTATAACTGAAGTATATTTCAATGAAAAGTATGGTAATGTGTTATCCTTGGGTGATTTGAATTCTCCGGATATTTTAGCGAAAAGTTTTAACGGAACTGAAATTGACTTTATAGGATATGTTGCTTCAGAAATTGAGTTTAAGGGAAGGACAGCTTTTATAAAATTATATGTTGCTAGGAAGGGTGTGAATGTGTTGGGATGGCGTGATCAGTGGAAACTAGGGATAAAGCTTAATCCTCGCAACAAATAACCTGTTATGGTTGTGGAAGACGAAGAAGTCTTTTGCAACAAAGAACCTGTAGTGGTTGTGGAAGATAAAGAAGTCTTGAATGACCATTTTGATGACATTGAAAAAAAAATTCCAGGAGTATTTTCAGATTCTTTAGGAAAATTAGGAGGTTTCCGTCATGTGATTAAACTAAAGAAAGATGCTGTTCCTGTAAGGCAGAAATTAAGGAATGTTCCATTGAATGTAAGAGAAGATTTTGGAAAGCTGTTGAAAGAGATGTTACATGAGGGAGTAATTGAGGAAGTGGAGTCATCGGAGTGGGTTTCTCCGATTGTTTTAGCACGGAAATCTGATAATTCTTTGAGGCTATGTGTTGATCTTCGAGCGTTGAATGATAAAATTCTGGTAGATTGTCATCCCCTACCTAACATAAATGAGGTAGTTAGCATGTTGGGAGGAGCTACGATTTTCTCGACTTTGGATCTCAGGTCGGCCTATCATCAGGTGGAGTTATCAGAGGAATCTAGACATTTGACGGCTTTTATCACACCTTTTGGTCTATTTCAGTTTAGGGGAATGCCATTTGGGTTGGCCTCCGCGGCCTCCGTATTTCAGAGATCTATGTGCCATCTATTCAGCAGTGTAGAATCTTTTGTGAAGTGCTTCCAGGATGATATTTTGATTTTTTCACCGAATAGAATGTTACATTGAGAACATATTAAGACAGTGTGCAAGATTCTTAAAGATCATGGTCTTACTTTAAAGAAGAATAAGTGTAAGTTATATCAAGATTCGGTTGAATACCTAGGGCACACTTTGTCAAAAGAAGGTGTGATTCCTAAAAAGTCTTTAGTTGATGCAATACTTAAGGCACCTCCTCCTGATTCAAAAGAGAAACTGCTCTCGTTTTCTGGTTTATGTGAATACTACAGTAAGTTCATAAGGAATTTTGCTGAGAAAATGGAACCTTTGAGAGAATTATCTAGAAAGAATGTGGAATTTGTGTAGAGTACAAGACAGCAGGTTGCGTTTGAGAATATTAAAAAAGACATGTTTGCTGCTCCATCTCTCAAACCATTTTGTATAGGTAAAACATGTGTTCTTACGGTTGATGCTAGTCTTTATGGGCTAGGGTGTGTTTTGTCTCAAGTTGCCGGTAAGGAAGCATGGAATGTAGCGTTCGCATCCGGAACGTTGAATTCTACAGAGAGACGTTATGCGGTAATTGAGAAGGAATTGTTAGCCTGTGTGTGGAGTGTGGAACATTTCAGAAATTATATCTGGAGTGCAAGGTTCGTAATTAAGACAGATCACAAGCCTTTAATTCATATTTTATCGCCAGGTGGAGGATTAAATGCTACTGCTAGAATAGCAAGATTAATGTCAAGATTACAAGAGTACTATTTTAGTATTAAATATGTTCCAGGGAAATGTAATGTTGTTGCGGATTGTTTGTCAAGACTGCCTTGTGAAGTTGAGGATGAAGAATGTTCTGGTGAGGTTGTTTCCAGTATCACAGAGTTGTTGCCTGGAAGATTTGGTGTTATTTCCGAGGATTTGTGGATGATGGGAATGAATGAAGATAAGTTGTTACAGGATGTTATTAAATTTACCTTGGTGGGTTGGCCACAAAAGAATGAGCTTACGGAAGATCTCTGCAACCATTTTGGAAGATTGCTGAAGAAATTATGGTAGAAGTTAACATGGTGTAAAAAGATGGAAAATGTATTCCTCCTAGCGCTTTACGTGAAACAATTTTATCTTTGAGTCATGAGACACATTTGGGAATGTCATCCATGAAAAAAATTATCAGATCCACATTTTCGTGGCCTGGCATGGGTAGATTTGTGGATAGAATTGTGAGAGAATGTACAGAGTGTGTTAATAGTGAGAAATCTCTTAAATGTCATCCTGCTCCTCTAGTTCGAATAAAGTGGCCCAGTTTCCCGTGGCAAAAATTAGGATTGGACGTTGCTGGTCCATTCAATTTTTTGCAACAGGATTGTAGATTTGCTATGGTCATGGTGGATTACCATACTAAATGGCCTGAAGTTAAGTTGGTTCCACGTGTGGATACCAAAAGTGTCATTTTATTTTTAAAGGAAGTTTTTGCTCGTGAAGGAACACCAGAATTAATTATTTCTGATAATGGTGTACAACTAAAGTCTAATGAGATGGAAGAATTCTTAAAATATCATAATATCAATCATGTTACTACTCCCCTTTATGAACCTCAAGGAAATGGCCAGGTGGAGAGGTTTAACAGAATCTTAAAGAAAGAGATTATGTGGGCTAGAGGTTTTGGAGTTGATTGGAAAGATAAATTGAGGGAAAGGTTATGGATGTACCGGATCACTCCTCATTCAACAACAGAAGTTTCGCCTTTCCGTTTGCTTAAGGGGCGGGATCCAATTTCTAAACTATGTCCTTGGTGGCTAAAGAAGAATGTGAAGTGTTATTCTTCTGATGTTGATAATGAAATGTTACCCCGAAATATTGAAAAGAAACAACAGAAGAGTAAAGATTTGTATGATCTCCGCATGAAAGGTAAAGTTACTGATTTCAGAGTTGGAGAATTGGTTAGAAATAAAAAACCGGGCATTGTTCTTAAAGGGAATAGTAAATTTGGTAAACCGGTTAGAATTGTCAAAGTTAACCGTAATAGTGTAGTAATACAAGATGGAAATGTTTGGAATGTTAGACGTGTTTCCAAATGCAGAAATGTGTTATCTTAATTTTTCTAAGGGAGGAAATGTGTTATATCTCGTAACATTATTTTTCATTTCCCTTTTTATTGTGTTGCCCTTCTAAACTAGAATGTGTATTCTTTTGATCTGTGGCACTGTCTCTGCAGTTTGTGTGACATCACGGTCAGAATGTGCTGATGGTCATACAGAGCTGCATTTCAACCTGGACAGATGTACTGTGCTTTTCTTCAATAAACTGAATCCTGTTTTACAGATTTATCTGGATTCTTTTGGACTTTTACAACAAGACTCAATCGGAGGAGGAGCTACACGTTGAGCACGATGGCCGCTTAGGACCTCGGCTCCTGGTTACCCACCCTCCGGCTCCAATATCCTGCAAATAATCCTAGCATCGGAGCCCACCGACTGAGAGGGAAAGTGCGGCGGACCTACCGACTGGGACTCTGGCCCAGCTACGACTCCCGGGGCCAGAGATACATCGCCTGGCAGTTGCAGCCTGGAAAGCGGCTGAGACTGGGGGCTCGAGTTCTATTGGTGGCCGGGGTGAAGTGCATCAACAGCGGGGCCGGACACCGGAAGTCGCCAGGCAAGCCCGCCGAAATTTGACAGAGGTGCGCAGGTCCTGTCCGGAACGGGGGATGCGCTATTCACTGGCGGGGGGGCCCTGTCGGTGACCCCGTCATCTCCTTTGTGGCCCCCGGGCGGCGCTGAAGTTATCCTGTGATACAAAGCAGCAGAAGTCCGGCGGTGAGCCAGTAGCTTGGATAGTGGGGGCGTTGGGGCATTGGGGGTGTGAGATCGGTCGTTCCCCCCCCGCTTGTGGACTTCTGGGTCAGACAGCATATTGTGGCAGAGTTAGACCCCCCCGCGCGGTGACGGCCACATTGGTGATCCTGCAACATGGGGGCTCTGGAAAATGCCCCGGCTGAGTGACTTGGGGAGCGGTACTGCGCCATACACCTGAAGTGTGTCCAAAGTAGCCTGTGATTGCCTGGGGTGGTGACTGTCCCGCTCAGTGCTTGCACCATGCACCGTGGGACGTCCATTCTGTAACATTGGGCCACATTGGATTCATCATTTTGGACGGTCTCTCGATTGTGTCGTGACCTCCCGTGTGGGGTCACACTGGACCTCCGGGCTATTGGCCGTTTGGTGTGGCCTGGGTGTGCTGCACAGAGTTCAGGCTGCCCGGCCAGCCATGGAAGTGGTTTAACCAGCGTTGGCCCTGACTTGTGCCTGCGGAGTTGGTGTACCGGGATCCGCGCTGTCACGTCTCCTGGGGCGCAATGTGGCTTTAACCCTACCCCAGTCGTGGACGTTGGAGAGCAGAGGAGTGGTCACAGTGGACGAGCGTGGTGGACCCGGTCTGGGTCATTAATTTCCGCGAAGAGCCCGGGAGTGCTCACGCCCGTCAAGGAGTTATCAGATGGCATCTAAACCAGACACTGACAAGCATCCACCTAGGTCTTCCAGAGGCACAAAACCAGTGCAATCCAACAGGTTGGACCGCTACACCATACCTAGGCATTCCTGTTTTCAGTTTCTATTTTTGGTAAATTCTGGTGGTGTTTTTTCAGTGCTTTCCAGTGATTCCAATACTTAAAAAAACAGTGCTTTTCAGTGGTTACTCGTTTTCGCGCCATAAAAAATAACTGAAACAGTGTTTTACCGGTGTTTATGGAACGCTTTCCTTTTATTATTGCTTAATTCTGGAATACATTTCGTGCAACCATCTATGCTACACCTAGTCAAGGAATCCCTCAACAGAGGCCCTACAGAAGGTGCTTAACTACCAATTCTAAGGGTAAAAGCATTGGTCTGACGCCTACGGCGCTGCAGCTCGTTCCTCCTACAGAGACTTATTAATAAATGACAGCCACAAAGGTGCTCGCGAAGAGGTGGCTATGGTGTGAGTTTCTAAACTTGACTGTGGTTGCGTACCACCATGGCTGTAGATGGCTTCTCAGTCCAGCCCCATTCTGAGATATCTCTCAGTCTATGTGGTGTCAGCGACAGGCATATCTTGTGTGTGCAGTGTCCATATGTTGCACCTCTTGTGCTCTAGGCAGTATCTGTAAGTAGCGCCTCTCCATGAAATGCTATCAGAGAGAAGCACCTCGCATTGACTGAACCTGAGAGACACTGTCCTAGCAGCCGCGCCACTGGTCAAAGCCCGGAGCACAGAGCATGCCCTGGACCTTTCGTCAACCAATGGTTATGGCAGCTGGAACAATGGCATGATGGCATCACAATTTGCGCCGCTCCAATAATTTCCTTAGGCGCAAATTGTTGGAGGTCTATAGATCCGAAGGGAAGGACTTTAACTATGAAGATTCAAAGAACTTACAGATCAGCTGTGTAGGAAGGTGGCTACCTGACTATGGTTACCCCAGATTTTTGCCTTGTGTTTAGCTGGTTTTTGACTTAGTTGGCCCGGCTCCCTGCTAATCAGGGCCCCAGGCTATCTGCTCTCTCTGTAAAATGGATTCCATGTACCCTAGGTGCATAACTAAATTGGCTTGGGTCACCTTATCAGCCCTTGTACAGAGCACTATAGGTGCCCAGGGCATAGGTGCATCCAAGGCCTACCAGGGGCTGGAGCATATCTTTTGCCACCCCTGGCTGGCTATTCGAAATTGACACAACTGGTTAATTACTCAGCTGGGGCTAGGTGGTGTAAGCACCCCTTGCTTAGATATAGTAGGCCTATATCTAAGCCTAACTGGACACATATATACCTATAAGTCACTCCTATGGCAGGCCTTAACAATCCTGGAGGCAGAGTGCTTGGTTTTATGTAAGATGGTGCTCTAGCATGAGCTGAGCCTGTCTGCAGCTGTCGGGACCAATTCCCTTAGCTGTTTCGGGATATTGTCATACCATATACTATTAAGTGCATTATAATCCATCAGTTATATGTTAACTTCGGTTTGGCTTTATCAAAACATGTAGTGTAAGGTGTCATATGATTTGGAATACTATCCCCTCGAAAGTCCTATTGATGGGGATAGCATTCCACCCCTCTAGAGGGAGAAGACATGTGACTTTGCTAAAACGCAGTTGAATTTAAACGAGCCTCAGCATCACAAAAAGGACGCTTCTGCCACAGACACAAGTCTGACCTCCTGCTGCTGACCGAAACTCAGCCGAGGAGGCCTGGACAAAGGCTTTTCTGTCGCGGGGAGGTGTCACACCACCCCAAACAGGAGATAGTGGATTGTAGCAGGGAGGTTTGAAAGAAACCAGACAGTGCCTGGGGAGCACAAGGCTTCCCCTTGCATAATCCGGTCAAACCGGTTCTGGGGCTCACCAGCCCCAGTCCCAGTGTGATCCTGGACAAAGGGAAAGGGGTGTAAACACCCCCTTCCTGGGTCACACCCATAGGAGGGACCTAGCAGGTAATCCAGCCCACCAGATTGGTATAAGAGTGGGAGCAATGCCCAAGCATTCAGATTATCCTGCCTGAAACTTATGAAACGAAACACTGGACCCTTCGACATCCTACTCGATGTAGAAGACTGAAGAATCTCCCTTGTGGTCATGGAGTGACCACCCTGTGCAAACAGGCACCATCCAGCACCTCAACATTTGCTTTGTTGCAGTTCCCGCCGGAACTCGAGCGACAGAGTTCGACAAGACCCAGCGTTCCTGCCTTCTAACAGCCCGATCCACGGTCCCTGCAAAGCTGAGACCCGTGGAGGCGACCTGAAGCGTGGGGCCAGCCATCTTGGAAAGACCATGAGGTGCTGACCGTGCAGCTCCTGAGGCATCCTCGAAGCTGTGCATTGGGGTTTGAGAAGCCCCAGCCCTGAGACACTCCTGCACCGAAGCTCACCCCTCTACACTCACCGAGTGCTGCGTGGGGCCCTTCTGCAACTTTTGGCTCAATGCGTTGGTCCGGTCACTTGCCCGTTGGCTTGTGGCCCCAGAACCAACGAACCGACAAATTTACACCACCAGTCCGGTTGCTCTGGACTGGTCCTTGCTTCCCTGAAAAGGAGCACCCTCTCTGACTTTGCTAGTCCGAGAAAGAAGCGATCTTCCAGTCCTGCATGGATTGCTCTTGCCAAGGGTTGGTTGCTTCAATCCGGAAGCCGACACCGCTGACAGCGAGAGCCTTCGTGGGACAGCTCGTGATCCACACATGGACATCCTCGGTGCCCCAGAGTCCACGTGACAGCGGACACAACTTTCTCGACGACCACCTGATTGCGCCAGACATTGCCTGGTTCCTTCCTGGTTCCACCCTGGTCACTGCTGAGTGACCCAGACTCTGTCCCCTTTGCTTTCAGGTACTCTACAACTTCGATCCACCCTTGGATCACACCGGACACTTCTCCTTCCCGACGCCTGCATCATCTTCATCTTCAGGCACCATCGAGCTGCGTGACGAAACCCGACACTATTTCGCACCTGTGCACCCGCTTCCTGTGGGTGAGGTAACTCAGCAACGCCGGTGTTCCTACACTGGTACACACCTCTAGTGTATGTGTCTAAAGTTTTGTCCTTCTAGGTCAGTCGGAAGGTTCCTTAAACAGTAACTTTGTAACTTTTGCGCACCTTTGACATTGCATTGGTGCATGCGTGTGCTTTAAGCGCTGCACCCGAGTCCAGTGGGCTTTTCCAGACTTCAGCATTGCTAGTCCTGACTGGTCCCAGCGATTCCCTAGGCCCTAGGCCTAACCACTGTTTGATTGGTATCTCTTATACCACTTTTTTAATATATGGTTTGAGTGGCCACCCGCCCTCATCCATAATTGGGCAACTTTCATATGTTTAACTGTGCTTTTGTTTAAACGCTTGTGCCTCTAGACTCATAAAGAGTATAGAGGATTATTTTAGTAATAAATACATATATTTTTATAATATATAAGTTGTGTGGTGTCCTTTCATTTGATATTACAGGATTGTGACTGGTAAAACAGCTTGCTTAACACGACCTCTTGAGTTAAGCCTTTAAGGCTGCTTAGTCCATGCTACCATTAGGATAGCTTGTCTAATAAGGTTGACTTACAACCAGACAACATAAGGGTTGTTTGGACTGATACAAGGTGCCCCCAGAATTGGAGACATCATATATCAGGCCAACTTCTCACATTGGTGCGCAGCGGTGCGGATTTGAGCTTGCTGTTGTTTTACCATTGCAATCTTTTTATCAAATTGAAAGATCACATCAAGTACCGTAGGTACATATAAACAAAAGCTTAGCATATTTAAGTGCTACTGAACTTAGTAGTTGTAGATCAAAGGGCTTAGCACACCCTGCCTACAACTCACTAGCAAGGTACAGTAGGAAAACACTTAGTGTAGGTAAGTGCACCACTTACATCTCACTAGCAGTCATGGCTGGCACAGAGGGAGCTTCAGGCTCTTCACCTGTGATGGGTGACCTTACCAAGGCACCTTCCAGCTATGACAAACTTAGCCACAGAGACTTGAGTGCCTTGTGCACTTCAAGGGGGCTAAGAAAGGGTCACAACCCCACCACCCCTATCCTTATAGCCATCCTGGAGAAGGATGACCTTGAGAAAGCTAGCATAGCTCCCTTAGGATCAGGAGATGGAGTGACTCCCTTAGAGAATGAGAACAGCACCCCAGCAGATGAGGTGGACCCAGAATCAGAAGGTAATGAGTCAGATCATGACCAAGGGGATATCCAGGTACAAGTGCGGAGGCTTAGCCAAGCCAACTTGGACCTACTTGGAAATGGAGAGGGCCAGCACCTCCCCAGAGTACATACTAGAATTGTTCCAGGCAATAGAAGATTGAGATCTCCCTCCAGGGGCTCTCACATTTCTAGTGCCTCAAGAGAATCTCAAAGGGGAATGACTTCCCCCCAGAGAAGACAGCATAAGGCCAGAATGAGGGCTGTCAAACTCCAGATAGAGAGGGAAGAGGTAGCCTTGGCCCAAGCTAAACTTGCTTTGGCAAGGGAACAAAAATTGTGTGGATTAGATTCCACTGGTGGCAGCAACATAATTCCTAGAGAGAAGACCAGGTCCTATGATAGTAGAAACCTGACAAAGATTGTGCCCCCCTATCAGTAAGGGGATGACATCCACAAATGGATGACTGCTCTGGAGAGAGCCTGCATGGTACAGCAGGTTCCTCAAGACCAGTGGGCTGCAATCTTATGGTACTCCTTTTCTGAGAAAGGGGGGGACAAGCTCCTCACTGTCAGTCTGGAGGATGCTAAAAATTACAATGTCCTGAAGAGTGCTCTAATAGATGGGTTTGGCTTAACAACTGAACAATACAGGTTAACGTTCAGTGACACCCAGAAGACACAGACCCAGGACTGGACTGATTTTGTAGATTGTGCTACTAAGGCTCTGGAGGGTTGGCTACATGGCAGCAAAGTACATGACTATACAGGATTGTATAATTTGATTATGAGGGAGCAGATCCTAAGTAATTGTCAGAACTAGCTCTTACACCAGCACCTGGTGGACTCAGATTTGACCTCTCCCAAGAATTGGGAAAGAGGGCAGATAAATGGGTGAGAACCAGGATTCGGCCTAGAAATCAGGGAAATGACCAGAAGAAGGAGTCTACCAAGCCTCAAGAAAAGGGTGGGGATAAATCAAAAGAGAAAACTTCCCCAGGGCCCCATAACTTCAAGGATGGGGGTGGGTCGCAAGACACTTCATCAACTCAGAAAAAGCCTTATTGCCATGCCTGTAAACAGGTTGGCCATTGGAAAACAGACAGCTGTTTTCCAAAGAATGGCAATAAAGAAAATATACCTCCAAAAACAACTCCAACACCTCCTGTTACTGTTAGCAGTAATCCCCCAGGAAGTGGGAGCACCCCCAGGAATCTGGGTGGGTTTACTTTTGGAGCACAGGTGGACTCTGGCCTACCCAGGTCCCCAACCACTTCTGTCTGTGAAAATGGCATGGGGTTTGCCAACTTCGCTGATTGCCCAAATACTTTGAGCAAGTACAGGCGGGAGCCCCTCATCAATGGCTTGAAAGTTGAGGCCTTTAGAAACACAGGGGCTAGCATCACCATTGTGGCTGAATGTCTAGTCCCCTTAAGGCAACTTTTACCTGGTGCCACATACCAGGTGACAAACATTGATGGAATACAAACCAATCATCCCATGGCAGTAGTAAATCTCAGCTGGGGAGGTGTCACTGGCCCAAAGAGAGTGGCAGTGTCAGCAAACTTGCCTGTAGACTGCCTACTTGGTAATGATTTGGAAATCTCAGCCTGGGCTGAGGTTGAACAGAAAATCCATTCAAGAATGGTAAATGCCCATGGAAAGGTTAGTGGGGTTGTAATGGCTACAGCCCCAATTCAAGATGTCCTTCCTGAAAAGGTTGGTAAGGTTGTGCAAGACACAGCCCCATCTTTAGTAGAAGCCCTTCCTGAACAAGTTAGCAGAGCTGTTATGATAACAGCCCATAGCCAAACTGAGTCTCCTCCTGAAAAGGTTGGTGGGGCTGTGATGGCCACAGCCCAAACTCAAACTGATTCATGTGTTGTGAAGCCTGAAATGAGGGATCACTCCACCCAAACTGAGAGCATTGAGGAGGAAGAGAAATCTCCCTCTCACCAGACTCTAGGAAAGGATCAGCCTCCTCAGGGAACTGATCTTACCCCTGATGAAGGAACTGTCCCAGAGGTGGTTAGGCCTAGCCTGACAGAGCCTCTGATGTCAGTGGACCCTTCTCAGGTGGGACCCAGTCTGGAGCAGGTATCCTGCCCCTCTATACCTTGCCTTAGTCAGCCCAGGGCTGCAGAGGACAAGAAGGACAGTGAGACCCCAAAGGGCCCCTGTCAAATAAAGCACCCCATCAACAGATTAGGGGCACCGGAGCTAGCAGCCCTAGCCAGGTGAAAACTTTAAAAACTCCTGAGGGATCCCCCTTAAAAACCGTTAGTGACCTCCCACCGATGGATTCTGTTAGGCACAGCCAAACCTGGGACCCAAAGGGCCAAAACCTGAACTGTCCCTCCAGTAAGCCAAACAGAGGGACCCAGCCTCCAGCTTTAGGTAGCCAGAGGTTGACCCTGAGAGCACAGTGCAACTCAGTTGAAGAAAGAAAGGCACACATGGTGAAAGATAATTGGAGGAAGCTGAGCCCTAAATTAGTGGAGCCTGACTTCAGTACTCCATATCAACACCAGCCTTTTACTTTGCATAAACACACCCAATGTAGTGATTCCCTATTGTGGAGACCCTCTAATACCCCAAGGGTGAGGGATTGCTTAGTGGACCATGAGACAGGGGGTAACCATGCTAGTGCAGGTACTTCCTTATATGGCCATTCAGGCAATATAGGCCTACCTGGACAAGGATAGCCTTACCTCCTTTCGTAAGGGGGGGGGGGGATTGTGTAGGAAGGTGGCTACCTGACTATGGTTACCCCAGATTTTTTGCCTTGTGTTTAGCTGGTTTTCGACTTAGTTGGCCTGGCTCCCTGCTAATCAGGGCCCCAGGCTATCTGCTCTCTCTGTAAAATGGATTCCATGTACCCTAGGTTCATACCTAATTTGGCTTGGGTCACCTTATCAGCCCCTGTACAGAGCACTATAGGTGCCCAGGGCATAGGTGCATCCAAGGCCTACCAGGGGCTGCAGCATATCTTTTGCCACCCCTGGCTGGCTATCCAAAATTGACACAACTGGCTGATTACTCATCTGGGGCAAGGTGGTGTAAACACCCCTTGCTTAGATATAGTATGCCTATATCTAAACCTAACTGAACACATATATACCTATAAGTCACTCCTATGGCAGGCCTTAACAATCCTGGAGGCAGAGTTCTTGGTTTTATGTGAGATGGTGCTCTAGCATGAGCTGAGCCTGTCTGCAGCTGTCGGGACCAATTCCCTTAGCTGTTCCGGGATAATGCCATACCATATACTATTAGGTGCATTATAATCCATTGCGGTTATATGTTAACTTTGGTTTGGCTTTATCAAAACATGTCGTGTAAGGTGTCATACGATTTGGAATACTATCCCCTCGACAGTCCTGTTGACGGGGATAGCATTCCACCCCTCTAGAGGGAGAAGACATGTTACTTTGCTAAAACACGTTTGATTTTAAAAGAGCCTCAGCATCAATAAATGGACGCTTCTGCCACAGACACAAGTCTGATGGCCTGCTGCTGACCGAAACTCAGCCGAAGAGGCCTGGAAAAAGGCTTTCCTGTCGTGGGGAGGTGTCACACCACCCCAGACAGGAGATAGTGGATTGTAGCAGGGAGGTTTGAAAGAAACCAGATAGTGTCTGGGGAGCACAAGGCTTCCCCTTGCATAATCCGGTTAAACCGGTTCTGGGGCTCACCAGTCCCAGTCCCAGCATGACCCTGGACAAAGGGAAAGGGGTGTAACCACCCCCTTCCTGGGTCCCACCCATAGAAGGGACCTAGCAGGTAATCCAGCCCACCAGATTGGTATAAGAGTGGGAGCAATGCCCAAGCATTCAGATTATCCTGACTGAAACTTATGAAACGAAACTCTGGACCCTTTGACATCCTACTCGACGTAGAAGACTGAAGCATCTTCCTTGTGGTCAAGGAGTGACCACCCTGTGCAAACAGGCACCATCAAGCACCTCAATGTTTGCTTTGTTGCAGTTCCCGCCGGAACTCGAGCGACAGAGTTCAACAAGATCCAGCGTTCCTTCCTTCTAACAGCCCGATCCACAGTCCCTGCAAAGCTGAGACCCGTGGAGGTGACCTGAAGCGTGGGGCCGGCCATCTTGGAAAGACCACGAGGTGCTGACCGTGCAGCTCCTGAGGCATCCATGAAGCTGTGCATTGGGGTTTGAGAAGCCCCAGCCCTGAGCCACTCCTGCACCGAAGCTCACCCCTCTACACTCACCGAGTGCTGCGTGGGGCCCTTCTGCAACTTTTGGCTCAACGCGTTGGTCCAGTCACTTGCCCGTTGGCTTGTGGCCCCAGAACCGACGAACCTTCAAATGTACACCACCAGTCCGGTTGCTCTGGACTGGCCCTCGCTCTCCTGAAAAGGAGCACCCTCTCTGACTTTGCTAGTCCGAGAAAGAAGCGATCTTCCGGTCCTGCGTGGATTGCTTTTGCCAAGGGTTGGTTGCTCCAATCCGGAAGCCGACACCGCCGACAGCGAGAGCCTTTGTTTGACAGCTCGTGATCTACTCCTGGACATCCTCGGTGCCCCAGAGTCCATGTGGCAGCGGAGACAAGCTTCTCGACGACCACCTGATTGCGCCAGACATTGCCTGGTTCGTTCCTGGTTCCACCCTGGTCACTGCTGAGTGACCCAAACTCTGTCCCCTCTGCTTTCAGGTACTCTACAACTTCGATCCACCCTTGGATCATACCGGACACTTCTCCTTCCCGACGCCTGCAGCATCTTCATCTTCAGGCACCATCGAGCTGCGTGACGAAACCCGACACTACTTCGCACCTGTGCACCCGCTTCCTGTGGGTGAGGTAACTCAGCAACGCCAGTGTTCCTACACTGGTACACACCTCTAGTGTATGTGTCTAAAGTTTTGTCCTTCTAGGTCAGTCGGAAGGTTCCTTAAACAGTAACTTTGTAACTTTTACGCACCATTGACATTGCATTGGTGCATGTGTTTACTTTAAGCGCTGCATCCGAGTCCCGCAGGCTTTTCCTGACTTCAGCATTGCTAGTCCCGACTGGTCCCAGCGATTCCCTCGGCCCTAGGCCTAACCACTGTGCGATTGGTATCTCTTATACCACTTTTTTAATATATGGTTTGAGTGGCCATCCGCCCTCATCCATAATTGTGCAACTTTCATATGTTTAACTGTGCTTTTGTTTAAACGCTTGTGCCTCTAGACTCATAAAGAGTATAGAGGATTATTTTAGTAATAAATACATATATTTTTATAATATATAACTTGTGTGGTGTCCTTTCATTTGATATTACAGGATTGTGATTGGTAAAACAGCTCGCTTAACACGACCTCTTGAGTTAAGCCTTTAAGGCTGCTTAGTCCATGCTACCATTAGGATAGCTTGTCTAATAAGGTTGACTTACAACCAGACACCATATGGGTTGTTTGGACTGATACAAGGTGCCCCCAGAATTGGAGACATCATATATCAGGCCAACCTCTCTCAAGCAGACAAAAGGGGGTCCATATATGAAGACATGAAACCTTGAACCCCAGAATGCTTAATGCCTTGGACTCCCACATTTCAAGTTAAGGTTGCCATGAAGAACACCATTCTCCAATACTGGTCCTATCAAGAAAATGAAGGAATGATTGGCCTCACTTGAAACATCTGGGCTACAGTTCTGGATCATGATAGATTGCAGAAGGAAAAACTGGACAGGAATATAAACTTGATCCCTCCCTCCCCCATCAGGGGCTCGCCATGGTAAATCTGATGAATTGACCCTACAAGCGTGACTCCTAAACAATGCGTAATGTGGAATGCAAATGACAGTCTAACAGCCCACAATCACCCTGCAAACTTAAAGTTAGCATCAGGCTGGTTCCATGAGCTCAATGTAAATAATATCCACCATGAACAAGGGCAAATCATATAGAGGGACTAAGGCTCAGCATAGACTAGTAAACTCCTCTCACCCCTTGGAACACATGCCATTTTAGCAACGCAACATGGCTGTAAAGTGGTACTCCTCATCAGCCCACTCAAGCACACAAACACCCATAATCCCCTCTCTATTTTTATTATCTGCTACCTTCACTAATAAACTGCTTTCTGCACTTTGTACTCTGAGATCTCATCTCAAATCTGGGGCTGTGGATGTGTACCTTTCTAATAAACTACGTTTCAAGCCACATGAGACAGCGAAATACCAGTGTTCACGAGTACTATTTAATATTATCTCTGGCAATAGCCTTAAATAGTTGCAAGCAAATAAAACATTGATTGATGGTCGGTAACATAAAGGGTTTATATATGGGCTATGGCATTGTGAAATATGCTTGCTGCATAGACGCGTGGTTGTTGCTGTAACAGCATTATCTATCTCACATATGTTTACTTCAGGGATATTTATACATCTAAAATTGACTTTTAAGAACAAGAAAAGTTTGGATCTGTTTTCTTTTAGGGAAGCATAAAATAACTACGTTACTGAATGTCAGACTACTCCACATGAAATTCATAGTATCAGATACTCATCTCATCATATCTGGAAACGTCCTGGCTCGAATCACATAGCATTTTGTGCACCCACGTTTAACATACACTTGAAATAAACTAAGGTTGTGTGTGTTTCGACTGAGGGATTGACGAAGGAACCCAGAGGCACAACTAGACTCAAATTACGGGGGCGGGGGGGGGGGGGGGCTACTAAAAATTACGGGGGCGGTGAATACACAAAAAAGCCTTGTTAAGCAAGTAAATGGTCTTTTAAAGACCTGTGAAGTACTCGGGTGCAGCTGTATGTGTGCCCGGGAAGCTGCCTCAGCTGGGCTGAAACACGCACAGGACAGGGAGGGGCTGAAGCCCAATGATCGCTGCGCACCTGAATTGAAGAGGATGACTGGGAGTCACCGGTCTTGCCCTATCCTGGCTCAAATCCTTCTTAGAACACTGAACTTTTGAGGTCGCCGAAGGAAACACACGATCTAGAGCTGTTCCTCTCCAATGTGGGGTCCCCCAGGGCTCATCCTTAAGCCCCACACTATTTAACGTATATATGACCCCTCTGGAGGAAATTGTAGCCCCCTTTGGCATAAACTTAGTTATGTATGCCGTCGACACCCATCTCGTAGTCTCCCTAAACCAGTCGGACCATTGCCTGGAAAACCTATGCTCTTGTCTCAAAGACATTTCCAAATGAATGAGTGAATCTCTCCTCAAACTTAATGGTGACAAATTAGAGATCATATTGCTTGGCAATCAATCCAAACTCCCCACCAAACTTATGTGGCCATCATGCATGGGACCAACCTCCATCCCAAAAAATGAAATAAAGAGCCTAGGTGTCCAGCTCGACCAGGACCTCAACTTTCAAACACAAGCGAGGAAAACTGTGAGAACCTGTTTTGGCCTCGTACGTACCGCTCACAAAATCCTCCCTCTTCTACCCCCCCATTCCAGAAAACTCCTCATTCAGGGCCTTATCATGTCCAGACTAGATTACGGAAACGCCCTATACCTCGGCGCTCCGAAATCGGTCATCAACAAACTGCAACAGGTCCAGAACTCGGCAGCTAGGCTGCTAACAGGCACAAAAATACGATGCTCTGCTAAGCCGGCCCTTAGCTCCCTACACTGGCTCCCAATCCATGAAAGAATCAATTGCAAATCCCTCTGCATCACACTTAAAATCCTCCAAGACAAGGGACCCCCAATCTTGAGATCCCTGGTCAAACCACACAAAGCCAACAGGAAGCTAAGATCGATCTCCTCTCCCTGGCAAGCATCCCCAGAATCAAGAAAGCACGGTCAGGAGGACGCCTTTTCTCATACAATGCCTCCAAGCTGTGGAACTCCCTACCCCTCAACATACGTAGGGAGACCAATCTACTAAAGTTCTGCAGGCTCTTGAAGACCTGGCTGTTCGCCTAGGTCATTCTGTTCCAGATGTAACCTCACAAGTCCAGCGCTGGGATGCCCACGGGTAGCTACGTGCTCTACAAATCCACTTCCAATTCCAATCCCAATTCCAAACATTTGAGTAACTCGTAAGGTGGGAACGTGGTTGAGTGAACGAAGTTTACGGTTGAGGATATCCAGTTGTATATTAGTGTGTGAAATCATAGGTAACTTCATTTCTTCCAGGCGCAACAAAATAGTTTTACAGACTGCTGGTGAAATACATGAGCAAAACACTAAACTGCTTACAATTAAGTTAGTAACAAAAACAATGTATTTTCTGTTGTCCATGCATCCACAAAAAAATATCAATTTGTCATGCAGAGGACAATTATTGTAGCATTAAATAGCACCTCTGTGAAAATTAGCTCAGACCAATCATTTGGTTTGAGTGCATCACTCCCTCTAGCCCCTTTACGCAGACATTGCTAACCTTACTTCAGTAACTCCCCAGCAAGTGTGCGAGGTCCGGGAGGGGCTGCTGCAGGCAGCCTTATAAAGATAAGTGTGAGAGGCCCGAGTTCTGGGAGGTATCTTTTTTCTTGTTTTCGTGCTGTCTGCCCCTGCACACAAGACAGGGGTCAGAGCCCCGCCTCGGTGCAAGGCTCAGAAGCCAGTGATTCCTGAACCCTCGCCTTTTTTGTTGTGTGCTAAAAATAAAATGAAAAAGAAAAAAACCCAAAATGTTACTGCAGGGAAAATAGAAGTGTGCGTGCCCGGCTCCCGGCCCATTGTGCGCGCCAGGGGTTAATGCTATTCTGGGGGCACAATGGTTACGCTCTCAGTCCCAAAATGTAACATCTCGGCGCAAGTCTGCAGATACCATGTCCCCCCACTCCGCAGCAAAGCGTAGCGGTGGCTCTTCTTTAAATTCCATTTTTATTTAAGTCACCAATGTTTTGGCTCCATCAAGTGGCAGAAAGGTGCAACAGCAATGAAAATCAGTGACACTCGGTTTAAACCGGGTCAGCTGATTTTCATCCGGTAGGGTACTATTGGGCAGAGTCGATTTAAACCGAATTTCCGGACAGCCTAACCATACCTTAAGGCTCGCCCAGAGAACCAAAGCGGGCTCACTGTGTGGGGGATGACGCTTCGGAACAGCCGGTGGAATTGATGTTACTAGACGTGATGGCTGCGATAGAGGGTGTCCAGTCCTCTCTGGGCCAGAAGATGGAGTCATTAGACAATAAGCTGGACACGGTCACGATCGAGGTCAACCTCATCTGGGCGGTTCTCACAAAAGCGAGTGAAAAAGTGAAATCGTTGGACATTAAAACGGCCAGCTTCATTGACGAAGTAGCGCTGCTCCAGCAGGAAGTGCGTGACCTCAAGGCCTCCCGGGATCTGACTGACAAGAAGCTGGATGATTTCGAGGGGAGAGCCCAACGCAATAATATTCGCATTCTTGGGGTCCCAGAAAAAGCTGAGAACCCTGCCCCTGATCTGTTAGTCGAGGACATCATCCTTAATTATCTCAAGCCCAAGGGACTGGGTAACTTTTTTACAATTGAGCTTGCACATAGGGTGCCTGGGGATCGGCCCAGACTGGGGGCGCCGCCTCGTCCGATGATCGAGAGGGTCCTGAACTTCAGGGACAGAGACGCTATACTGCAGGCGGCGCACTCGGGGGACCCCCTTTGATACGAGAATGCCACCCTCTCTTTCTTCCCTGATTTCACACAGCTTGTCCAGAAACAATGTCAAAGTTTCCTAGAAGTGAAGAAGAAACTTAGGGACAAAGGTTTGAGGTATGCAATGATGTTCCCGGTGTGGCTAAGGGGGAAAGCTGACGGGAGAGCCTGGTTTTTCGATAACCCGGAGGTGGTGTCGGACTGGATTGACAATCATCCCCTGGCAGCGCCGGAGGGGCGTGATTGTGAAGGAAGAAGCAAGCAACAGGAGCAGGACTGATGGTGGCAGTAGGAACTGTGGGACTGATGAGTAATGACGGGTAGTGGGGTTTGACCCCGGGATGTTTTTTATCCTGTTTAGAATAGAGATAGTGTTACGTATGTGGGTCACTCTGCGTTTTGGAAGCTAAGGTTTGCTTATGAGCCGGGGTGAGGGGTGTGAGATATCAACTCTCCTCCTCGTTACTACCTTTAGTTAGTTGTAGAGTTAGAGTGTGGGGCAACAGGCACACTGCCAGTTGGGGATGGGCGCAAGCCGAGAGCAGGAGTGCAGGGATGGGGGGAAGGGGTTCGGGGTAGGCGGGGCTCTGGGTGTTTGGGGTCACGCTGTTTGTGGGTTTGTTTGGTTATTGTTTTATGTTTACAACATCAGGGGACAGTTCAGCGAACGTGACACTTCGATATCAGTGTAATGTCGAATATGGTTTGCAATGTGCTCTTCTCTTTTTTTTCCCTTTTCAGGAGACAATACTGTGACTGTAATGCTTCCATACCAGTTCAATGTCAAATGTTAGATGGGGATCGGGGATGAATGTGCTTAGTTGGAATTTGAACGGCCTTGGCGATAAAATTAAAAGGGGAATGGTCAGTCAGTTGGTCAGAAGGCACTCCCTAGACATAGTGCTATTACAGGAGACACATCTCACTTGCAATCATTGCATGGCCCTACGTAGAGCGCCTTGAGACCTTTTGGTGAAACGTGCACTATACAAGAGCATATGACTATGACTATAACTATAGAGGGGGTTATAAATTGGTAGCGCACGCTGGATTCACCACTGGGTCGAGAGGGGTTGGTGTCTTGGTGAAAAAATCCTTTCCCTTAACAATTCAGGCCACATAGTCTGACCAGCGAGGGCGGTACATTAGCATATCAAGGCAGTGGGAGGGGAGGACGGTCACCTTCATCTCCATCTATGTCCAACCCGGCCTCCAATTCAACACTTTCCGATACCTGGGTTCTATCTTCCTGACATTGCTATTGGGCCTCCTTGTGATAGGGAGGGACTTTAATGCGGTGGTGGATGGGGCAGTAGATCGGCACCCAGCCCGAGCTTTGAGACCGGCGCAGAGGTGGCTTCCCGATTTCTTAGAAACAACGGGGCTTGTGGACGGTTGGAGGGTGCGCAATCCGAGTGGTGTGCACTATACGTATATGTCCACCACACACCATAGCCTGTCTAGAATAGACTATGTGTTGCTGCCAGCTGCTCATGCAAATGCGGTTCGGGAGGCTCGACACCTGGGGAGGGGCATCTCGGACCACTCTCGAGTTTGGCTCCGGTTGGAGTTCAATCAGTTTGATGTAGGTAGGGTTACCCCTATTAGCGCATGGCACCTGAGGGACCCCACCACTAAGAAAGAAATTGTGACGGTCTAAGACAGGTACTTCCAGGAGAATGCGGGTACGGTGGACCAGGCATAGACTCTGTGGGAGGCGTATAAAACTGTCTTCCGGGGAGGCTTTATCCCTGGTTGCAGGGAAGAAAAAGAAACGGCAGTCAGAATGCTTACAGACCCGCAGGCCGCGGCGGATAGGTTTGCGGAATATTATAGTGGGGTATACACCTTGGCTGGGGTGTATACGGAGGCGGATAAAAGACAATGATAAAAGACATCCAAAAGCCTACGTTATCGGATGATAACCGGGAATATTTGGAATCCCCACTCACAGATGACGAGGTGGCGCAGGCCTTCAGAGGAGCGCACTCCGGGAAAGCCACGGGCCCAAACGGAGTTCCGATAGAACTGTATAAACTGAGCACCAACAAGCTTGCTCCATCTCTCCGCTCCATGTTTGCAGAATGTAGAGAGGAGGGACAGCTCCCGTATCACCAGCGGGTGGCAAATGTAGAGATCATCCATAAAGCAGGTAAGCCCAAGACTCTTTGTTTGTTGTACAGACCTATCTTGTTGCTGAACGCTAAGCCCAAAGTCCTGGCGAAGTTGCTTGCGACAAGATTAGCTAAAGTCATCACCACCTTGATACACCCGGATCAGTCCTGCTTCATGCTGCATCGGAATACGATCCTTAATTTGCGTCGGTTACATGGGGTGCTGGGCAGGACCCCGACGATCCAGGAACCGGCAGTACTGGTCTCTTTGGATGCCACCATGGCATTAAATAGGGTTGAGTGGCCGTACCTATTTGCAGTACTGGGAAAACTGCGTTTTGGTTCAGAGTTTGTGAGTTGGGTACGCCTCCTATATGCGCAGCCTTTGGCAAGAGTAGTTGTGAACAATCGGAAGTCCACTGACTTTCTCCTTGGAAGGGGCAGACAGGGATGTCCCCTCTCCCCGCTCCTATTTGCCTTGGCCTTGGAGCCCTTGGCGGCATAAGTTCGGTGGGACCGTGAGATCTGCGGCTTACAATGGACGTTGGAATGGGAGGACAAGATTTCACTATACGCCGACGATATCCTGCTTTACCTCACCAAACCGAGGGGATCCCTTATGTGTTTTCTAGACATGCTTGGCATTTTTGGGAGGTTCTCTGGCTTTGCAATAAACTGGTCAAAGTCAGTGCTTTTCGCTCATATGAGGGGGCCCACCGGTTGTTCCACAGACCTGCCCGATCCAGATTGAGCCGATAGGGTTTAGGTACCTCAGCATTAACGTTACGCTCGACCCGAAACTACGATATGCTAATAATCTAGACCCCCCCTCTGACTCGATTTAAAGGGGATGTGGTGCGCGGGAAGGTGCTTCCACTCTCCCTTCAGGGTAGGGTGGTGCTTTTTAAGATTATGGCCCTTTCGCGGTTTTTATATGCACTCTAGAAAACAATGGACTCGGTACCAGCATCCTACTTCAGGGAGGTAGAGGCCCTCCAGAGGCAGCTTCTTTGGGACGGCAGGCCCCGCATAGCGTTCTCTAAACTCACTCTCCCCTGGCATGACGGGGGGATAGGACTGCCGAACTTACGAAAATATTACTGGGCCTCCCAGCTGGCTGGAGTGAATTATGCTATATACGGGGACCCGGGATATGCTATGGACCGCTGGCAGGTACCGGGCGGCGACTTCACTAGAGCGCTTTATGCTGGCATTCGTTGGTTTCCCACCACGGGACCAACGGCACATGCCATTCAGGCGTGGCACGCGGTAAATAGGCACCTCAAGTGGGAGGGGAGACTCGCACTTACCACCCCGTTATGGAACTCGGAGAAGCAGGGGAGCCTATGGAAATCTAAGGGGTTTGACAAGTGGGACCTCATCGAGATTACACAGATAAAAGATGTCTGGAGGAAAGGCACAGTCCACACATTCAGTTCACTTAAGCAACAATACCACCTTCACGATCACGAACACTACTGTTACCTTCAGATCAGACATGCCCTACTTCCGAACATCCCCAAGGGCACGTTGCTTCCTGACGCCTCCCTTCTCGAAGACCGGGTGTTCGACGGCCACCTCCCTTAGAAGACTATTTCATTAATATATAAGAAGCTTATTAATCATATGGAGGACCTGCTGGTACTTTGATGGGATATAAATGCGATAAACACATGATATTGGCCTTATATTTTCAATATAAGCTTGTAGCCGTACGTTAGTCTTGCATTATTCACACTGTGTTATTATAGTTAGGAATGATTCACTTTAGTGTTGCCTAAACCCATTGGTGTGACCGGAGCCATCTTGTTTCGTTTCTCTGTTTCAAGTACCGTTTCTTTGAAATCACGTGACTAAGCTTTGTGCATGATACCACGATGGCAGACTTAGCTGTCTGCTCCGCTCGCTACTTTCTCGCTCAAGGAAATCCAAGGTCGCACCTGCCCTTCTTGTGGGATGCGCACATTCTAGCAGGTCCCGTTCCTGTACTCCCCGAGCTACAGATAGAAAGGGAGGCACCTTACTGACCTGCCCCTGGAATAGCTTAGGCCTAGCTACTATCAATCAATTGTGCCTTACATGGGTCTTCCTGCTGGCTCACTGACAAGTTGTATCTTTCCTAGTAAGGTGACATTGTGCTATGTGTGAAAAGTATATATGCTTTGTATCACATGTATGTAGTCAGTCTCCTCTGCGCACCTCCGAGGGTCGTGTAGACTGAGGCTCCCCTGTCAGGGTTTGTATTTGATGAATAAACGATTGAACCTTCTCCATTGCCGACTGAACTTATTATTGGTATGTAAGATATATGGGCTATTGGTGAGTATAGTCCATTAGTATAATTTTTGTATTCCTTCAGTTGGCGACTCCGTCGGGACTCAGCGATAGGGTCGTCCAGTCCTGTAAACAGGAGTAGATGGGACAGGGAGGAGTTCTGGGCGAGTGGGGGACAGAAAAAGGATCCTGATTTAAAACACCTTTTTGTGGTACAAAAACAAAAAGAAATTCCACTCTCGAGCCCGGTATCCCTCCCAGCTGCTGAAGACCCTACGCTGGAGTCCTACGGGCTTAACCTGAGAAAAGACCGACTGTGCCGGTCTGTCTAGGAGTCGGCAGTGGAGAATTCGAAATTGACCTGAGTGCACCAGGTGAGTGAACTTGGATTGTATTTGATGAAGAAGCACTTGGAAGAAGTGTTTCTTTGGTAGCGGTTAACTGCTTTTGTGGGTGGCCGGTGAAGCCGGGCCACGTTGAAATCAGGGGATCTGACACCGCAGTGAAGTGACTGCGCAGGTAGATGCCCCGTGGACTTATTTGGTGAATAGACTTGAGATAACCCCTGGTGCATTAGCGGTGTATGGAGTTACTCGCTCGGCCGAATCCTCTTTGGGAAAACCCTGGGAGCGACTGGGTAAGCGCGGGTTCTGGAGCTTTGTGCTCAGACGCCCGGCCCAACCAGAATGCGACCATGGGATGATTACAAACAGTCCAGGGACTGTTTCTTTGTTGTTGAATTTTGTTAAGTCCGGAATTCTGTTGAATTGATTTCCCGAACAGGAGTCGACGGGCTCTGTTCGTTTTGAAGACATGTCGTTTGCATAGAACACATGATTAAGAAAAAGTGTTGCCTTGCGAATGCTTTACAGCACTTTATGGTACGAACAAAGGAAAATATGAGAGTGTGAGTGGTGAGAAGGACGCGTCCGAATGCGAATGACCATTGCAGTATATACAAGAGAATTGTGTGCAAATTATAACTATGCCTTGTTTTAGTAAAATTTGTTTTGGGTGCTGCTGTCGGCGAGATAAAAGACTGGAAGAAAGACAGCCTGTATGCAAAACATGGCCTTACGCCAATTTTGTTCAATACTATTTGGAATAAATATACTAGAGATAATTTAGATTTGCAATGGCCTCTAACGGGGTCGTTTGATGAGAAAAAAATTAATTACATCCAAAAAAATTTGTTTATGAAGAAAAGCCGCCAGTCGATGTTTGATTCCTTGAACCTTTGGTTAAAGGAGGCAAAACGACAACGGATACGAGAAGAGAAATTAGGAAAGCTTAAATCAGGACAGACAGTCACCCAGAAAGCCATAGCCTATGATAAAGGAAAAGTTGAGGAGAATATCGTGCAGATGGATAGGCAGTTCCGTTTAGAGACAGACAAAAGCTATATGACCCGACCAGAAAATGGAGATGAAATAGAGGACTTGTTAGAAGCCGGACCACCTCCTCCTTATGCTCCGCAAGGATTATATCCAGCCGTGCCTTTGGTATGCGTGACCAAATTGGAGCAGTATTAGCTGCTGGAGCACCAACAGGAACGGCCGCTACGGCCCCTGTTGACGGATCAGTACGGGGGGCATTGCTCCCCCCTCCTACTTTCCGACCAACTACCTCACCCTTGATATCTTTACAGTAGGACACGACTGTCCCTTCCCTTTCGCACCCGGTATTCCTCTCCCCTCCGGTTCAGACAGCCATGGACCCCCAATATATGGCTTGCATAGATACCACACCCAAGCGCTCTAGACCTGACCTGAGTAATCAAAGAGTCTATACTAGGTCGTTATTGGGTACAGAAGAAAGGAAAGGTATAGTGATCCAAGCATGTCAGTGGATGCAAAATCCTATTTACACCTTGGAAGACATCTGGAGCACTTTGAAAGATTTTGAACAAGTTGCTCAGCAACTGGCTTTAGAAAATATGGCAATTCGATTAATCGATCTATGGGAGCAGTGTTTCGAAAAAGGACTGCCTCCACAGATATTATGTGGCATAAGAGATCGAGCTTTTAAATTTCAATTGCAAGTAAATGAAGTGTATCAGAATGTAGCTACCCTGGTGCAATATCGAGAACGAATGCACCGGAAATGTGCCGATTGGGGAGCACAGCACCCCATGAGAGAGGTACACCCCCTCTTTTATCCTGAATTACCTGAATTCAAAGATGCCAATAATTTAGTGACTAGGGCTCGTGTGGACGCTCGGCTCCAGGAACAATGGGTTTATATCCCTTGGAAACGAAGCGAGGTCCTTACTTTGAAAGCACAACTTCCTGATCCCCGTAAAAATCCCACTGCTTACTATAAGGAGTTAACAGAGGATGCTAATTCTGCCATCATGACGATACCCGATATCGAATTGTTCTTTGGTCTATTAATCCCTGTAGATATTTGGCCGCAAATACATGACACTGATCATGTTCCCGAATTAGGAGGTACATGGGATCAATTGAAAGCTTGGGATAAAGAACGAAAACCAGGAGAGAAACCTAGAGATGAGGTTTTAGCAGTACCAGCCAAAATAATTACTTATATGCAGACACTTCTTCCCCCTCGGAAGGTTGATTGGGACAAATTAACAGCCTGCAGACAGAAGAAGGATGAAAGCGTATCGGATTTCTTTACTAGGTTTGAGAAAGTCTTTATAGATTTTAGTGGGCAAGACTTATACACAGAAGGTGAGGTGGGGTTGTTTGTTATTAGGTTCGTAACCAATCTGCTGCCAGAAGTTATGGCCCGTCTCCAGGCAGCAGAGAGTACGTGGACTACAGCTGCCCCATCCGTAATTCTTAGTATGGCTCAATATTATGAACATAGAGAGAATGAAAGTAAAGATAAGTCAGAAAAGAAGGCAAAAGATTTGAAAACTAGAGTTCTATTACAACAGGTCAGTAGAGGACAGATCGCAGGACGAGGAGGGCGTGGCTCTTTTCAGAGGGGTGCAATGGCAGGAAGAGGTAGAGGAGGTCCACCGAATGTTGGAATAAATCAATGTTCCTATTGCAAACAGGAAGGGCATTGGAGGGCAGACTGTCCTCTGTTACTGGCAAGGAATGGACCCAATAGAGAGCGAGGAAGGGGTCGAGGAAACGTGGACCGAAATAGCATGAGACGTGAGGAGATGTGGCATGAGGATTCCCAAACGAATTACTTTGACAACCCCCAGACAAGACAGTATTACAACGACAATTATAGGGATGATGGATATGACGGACAGGATTACGCATGAGACAGCCAAGGATAGAACCGGGGCCACTTTACAGTACCAATCGACCTGGAGGGACCTTATGTACAAGGGGAACTGTTGGGAACGTCAGGAAAATTTCAAGTGCATACTGGGGCAACAAATAGTTCGGTTGCCCATGCATTGGTCCCAGGGGCTGCTCTGTCTGGCCAAAATAATGTATTGGTAGGATTCTCTGGAATACCTGTGGTTAGCCCAGTGTCTAAGCCCTTATCTCTCACTATAGGCCCCATTTCTATACATTCCCCTTTTCTCTTGACTCAGAATTGTGGAGAGAATCTCTTAGGTTTAGATATTCTAAAAAAATGGAATGCCCAAATTTATTGTTCTCCTGATGGTGTCTATCTCACAATTCAGAAACCACTTTTAAATACAACTCAGTATTTTGCTAAAAATGGAAGCTTGCCCCCTGAGTTCTCTACGATTCCTCAGACACTCTGGGCTACTGGAGATACTGATGTCGGTCTGTTAAGAATAGCCCCTGTGTCAATAACCTTGAAACCTAACATGCAGCTGCCTCGCATTCCACAGTATAAAATATCACCGGAAAGTGAACAGGCTGTGTTGAACATTATTCGAGACCTTATTCAAAAAAGAGTAGTGGAAGAAACAGCGGCTAATATCTGTAACAGCCCGATTTTACCGATCTTGAAGAAAGCCCCGATTGATAGTGCCCCTGACTATAAAAATACATATCGTTTTGTGATTGACCTTCAGGAGGTCAATAAAATTGTAGTTCCACAATATCCAGTGGTACCCGATATTACTGTCATCCTGACCATGATCCCTCCTATTGCACGATATTTTTCAGTAATTGACCTGAAGAATGCTTTCTTTAGCATCCCGATTCATACAGATAGTAGACATATCTTCGGATTCTTATTAGCTGGCCGAAGTTTCCGATTTACACGCGCACCTCAAGGCTATACAGAAAGCCCTAGCATTTATAGTCAGGCCTTGAAAGCAGTCCTTGATGAATTGACTTTGACAGCAGGGAATACGATCATACAGTATGTGGATGACATTTTGGTGGCTTCCGATACAAAAGAAGGTTGTAAGGACGCCACGGTTAAATTACTACACCATTTGGCTGAAAAGGGGAATAAAGTGTCTCTTTCTAAATTCCAATATTGTCGACAGGAAGTAACCTATCTTGGTCACTTACTATCGAAAGCGGGGAGAAGATTAACCCCGGAACGAATATCTGTGATTACTAACATGTCTGTACCTCGTACTCAACGTGATGTTCGTGCTTTTCTTGGCATAACCTCTTACTGTCGCCAGTGGATCCCTAACTATTCACTACTCTCTAAACCCTTGTTGTATTTGACAACCAAAGATGTGCATGCACCCTTACCCTGGACGGATGAATGTCAAGAAGCCTTTGATTCTTTGAAGTGTGCTCTTTGTTCTGCGCCTGTCTTGGGTACTCCGGATTACCAAAAACCTTTTTCACTTTATGTGCACGAGGTGGACGGTTGTTCACTTTCAGCGTTGACACAGGGTTTTGGCGGAAAGCAAAGTCCCTGTGCATTCTTTTCATCAGTCTTGGATATTGTTGCACGAGCCCTCCCGAGTTGTCTGCGGGCCACGGCTGCAGTAGCGGTGGCCATCTGGCAATCAGAGGGGATAGTTTTGAATACAGACCTCACAGTTATGGTACCTCATGCTGTGGATATCCTTTTGAATAAAACCAAGACCCAACATCTCACGAGTGCTCGATTGACAGGATATGAATTAACTTTGTTTGCGCCCCATATTACGATTAAAAGATGTGCCACCCTGAACCCAGCTACATTGTTACCTCTCCCTTCAAATGATGTAAAACATGATGTCCATGACTGTATTTTTAGAACAGAGGAGGAAACAAAAGGACGTGTGGATCTTACTGACACTCCTTTATCTGATCCTCAAGGGGAGTTGTATGTGGATGGCTCTTGTTTTAAGTTACCAGATGGCACTGCAACAGCTGCTTATGCTATTACAATGTTAAAGACTGTGGTGGAAACCGCAAGGGTCTCCTATCACTCAGCACAGGCAGCTGAACTAATAGCCTTATTAAGAGCATGTGAGTTGAGTGAAGGCAGGGGCGGCTCTAGGCTCATGGCGGCCCTGGGCAGGGAGCGTAGGTAGGGGGCCTGGAAGAGGGGGTCCGGGCGGGGCAAGGCGCGGAAACCAGTGATGAGGGGGGGTGGTCATGGTGTTTGGAAGTGGAGCAGAGCCGGAGGCCACCAAATCCCTGCCAGGGGCCGACAAGCAAATACGTATCCATCCTCAGAGGATTATTATATTAAGGATATATATTTGCGTGGTGGCCCCTGGGGTTTGGTGGCCCTTTGCAGGTGCACAGCTTGCACATGCCTAAGGCCGCCCCTGGTGAAGGGCTGAGAGTAAACATTTTCACCGATAGCCAATACACCTTTGGCGTGGCACATAGTTTCGGAAGGTTATGGTGGGAGAGGGGTTTCTTTACAGCACATGGTCAGAAAATTCAACATGGGCCTTTAATTGATCGATTACTATTTGCTTTGACATTACCAGAGAAAGTAGCCATCATTAAATGTAGTGCCCACAAGAAAGTTGTTGACTCTACAGGAGAGGGAAATGCATTTGCTGATGCAGTGGCAAAAGACACAGCACAGACTAAAATAAACCCCATGTTCCCTAGTACATCGGCCCAATGGGTAGCAGAAACACCTCTATTTGATAACACTATTGAAAGTGTAAAAGAATTGCAGAAAGAAGTGACAATACATGAAGTATAAAGATGGGAACAGGAAGTAGGGAAATTGGATAAGAATGATTGTTGGATAGATTTATCTGAAAAACAACGATGGCTATTACCCAATGCATTAGTACATGCTGTAGTGACCATGGCCCATGGTCCGGCTCACATTGGCACAAAAGGAATCTGCGCTGTGTTAGACCCAGTGTAGAACAATCCAAATATTCCCAAAACTGCAGCACACATAGTCAAATATTGTCTGGTGTGTTTACGCCATAATCCTGGAGGCAGAGAGTCTGTTTTGAGCGGAAATTTTGCTCCACCATCTCTGCCTTTTGAGGTAATACAAATTGATTATATTCAGATGGAAAGAGTGAATAACTTAAAATACGTGTTAGTTGTGGTATGCGCTTTTAGCAAATGGGTTGAAGCCTACCCCACTAAAGAAGCAACTGCTGCTGCAACTGCTAAAGCCCTGATTAAGGAATATCTGCTACGGTACTGTTTGCCCCGGGTTATCTGGTCTGACAATGGGCCCCATTTTAATGCTCTATTGGTACAGAGTGTGTGTGAGGGGCTGCAGATAAAACAAAAGTTTCATGCCGCCAGACACCCTCAGTCAGCAGGTCTGGTGGAAAAATACAATGGCACACTAAAATTAAAAATGGCACAAATCTGTGAAAGTACTGGATTAAAATGGCCTGATGCACTCCCATTGCTGTTCTTAAGAACAACCCCACATACCAGGACAGGGCTGTCTCCATATGAGGTGATCTTTGGCCGCCCCGATAATGTGTGGGGAGTTCCGAGACCCAGGTCCTTTAGGGACATTGATTATCCTTTGATGACAGACTACCTGTATGCTTTAACTAAAGATTTGCGTTCTATTCATCAACAGATATCAGACACACTGCAGCCACTACCGGAGGGTCCTATACATCAACTGGAACCCGGCCAGTGGGTTCTTGTAAGAAATTTCCAGCGGATATCAAGTTTGGAGACCAGATGGTCGGACCTCTTCCAAGTCCTCCTCGTCACCAGGACGGCAGTGAAGGTGCATGGGCGTAAACACTGGATACACGTCAGCCACCTGAAGCGTCTACCGCTACCTTTGCCATCTGATCTAAGGAACCAGCAAGGAATTCCGAGCCAGGAAGGAGAGCTGATTCAAAGCTTCGTGCCCTTTTCCGACGCTCAGGAGATTGGGCAACCGAGTGAGGTGTTGTGCACAATCGAAAGTATAACAGCTCAACCTGAGGAAGCTGTTATTTCTGAGGCACCCCAGGCTTCGGATGTATCAGATGCCCTTGCGAGGGAATTGTTTTCTGACCAGGAGCGACCTGGATATTGTAAATACGACCTACGGCCCGGAAAACTGCGCGGTACACCAGTTCCTACTGGTAGGAGCTAGACTGAGACTTGAGTTGAGAAATATTGGATAGTTTAGCTGGGGTACTGAGCGAGACATGTACTTATGTAACTTGAAAGAGCTGCTAATGTCACCTGATGTTTTTCTATGTCGATTTGTTAAAATGATTTAAAAAAAGAAAAAAAACAAGACTCAGTCTCATTGTAACCCAACTGACAAGGACTTCAGCAACCCTTCAAGTCCCTAGTAAATGGTACCCCTGGTACCCAGGGCATGTGTACCTTAAGAGGGTCCCTAAGGGCTGCAGCACATAGTGTGCCACCCTAAAGGGCCCACACAGAAACACATGTAGATTGCCATTACAGGCTGCGTAAAATGGTGCAAACCATTGTGAAACACGACATGGTTCACACCCTGTGTGCATTGCCCACAGACAATGCATGGAATATATGTAATTCGCCCCTATGGCAGGCATTACAGCCCAGTGGCAGAGTAGATTATATTACATGTGAGCACATATCTGCATGAGCAGATGTGCCCCTGTGATGTTGAGTTCAATTACTAGATTTTGCAAGGGATCGGGGAAGCCATCTTAAGGTGTGGACTGGACACTGGCCGTTACGAGTTGCCCAACTACATGATGGCTTTATTGACACTAATGGTGTTTGGTATTAAACACCTTTTCCTAATAATGTGTACTGTTGCCAGTACTAGATTTCATTCAATCAAACAGCATCTGTATAGCGCACCACTGTCACCCCTAGGGGTATTATGGAACTGTGGGTGCAGGGTCACAGTTGAAAAGTCAGGTCTTGAATTTCTTTAGAAAGTCTGCCAGGGAGGGTGCTGTTTGAAGATGGAGTAGCAGGTCGTTCCAGGTCTTGGCGGGGATGTAGGAGAAGGATCGACCTCCGCTGCGGCAACGACGGATGCGGGTGTGTGCACAGGCCAATGAGAAGGATTGCATGCACCTTGCTGGTATATAGAAGTTCAGTCGGTGGTTGTGTAGGCTGATCTGGGATCGTGTAGAGCTCTGGATTTGGAGCCAGTGGAGATATTTGAGGTTAGGGGTGATGTGGATCTGTTTGGGGTATTCCAGAATGAGTCTGACTTCAGTGTTCTGTATGGTCTTGAGGAGCTGGGTTGAAATTCTGGCATAGAGTGTGTAGCTGGTTGCGAGGATCTGCGTGACGGTCTTGCTGGTGTTGATTGGGACCCATCTGAAGATTCTGCGGAGCATGTAGAGTATGGAAGCAGGAAGAGGCTACTGCGTTGACTTGTCTTTTGATGGAGGATCGAGTTTTACCATCTGATTTCCAAACATGGCATTTTGATCAACACCAATAGAATGAAGGTCTCATATGGCCCTGCTGGAGAGAATCTGAAAATATGCTTAAAATCCCCCATGTTTTACCATATACAATCAGTAAATGAAATCCCACAGATCCCCTGAACCCCGGGTTCATAGGCCTAAGCCAAAGGCCACCACCTCATAATAATAAAATCCACTAGGCCTCAATGATTTTTAACCGTGCATTTCTGATGTGCTGAACACAACGAGGTAACTTTGTCACAACAAAGAAGGGGTTTGGGGCTTTACAGGCCGCACCAAGAGTCAAGTTCCTAATGGTAATCAAAGTAAGGGTGCAAATGGTCTGGGATACAACCCCCTAGATCCCAACATAGAACAAATAAAGATTTGTTCTGTACATATAATTTCACAAATTGACCTCGCACACCAAAAGGCTATATAATAAACACAGTGTCAATGCTCAATCAACATTCGTATTATGAAAAAGATAAAATCCAACTGTTCTCCCAAGAAATGTGTTCAAGTCAATTTTCTTCGTTTTATTCTTTCTTTATTTGTTCAAACACTCGCAGATAAAAATAGCCAACGCGTTTCGTCCGAAACCGGACTTCTTCAGGGCTTTGTGCAGTGTACTCTCATGTCAAACGTCCCATCCGTCCTGGCTGGTATACAAGTAATGAGTTTTATGGTTATATCCTTGGCAGATTTAGTAATCATCCATTCATATGGGATCCAGTAGAGTTAGGGGAAGAGTAAAGTGTATGCCATAAATTCGGTGTCTTCGTTGCGTCTGTGTGCGGTCGTCTGGTCTCCCGGTCCCGGTCCCGGGAGACCAGACGACCGCACACGGACGCAACGAAGACGCCGAATTTATGGCATACACTTTACTCTTCCCCTAACTCTACTGGATCCCATATGAATGGATGATTACTAAATCTGCCAAGGATATAACCATAAAAATCATTACTTGTATACCAGCCAGGACGGATGGGACGTTTGACATGAGAGTACACTGCGCAAAGCCCTGAAGAAGTCCGGTTTCGGACGAAACGCGTTGGCTATTTTTATCTGCGAGTGTTTGAACAAATAAAGAAAGAATAAAACGAAGAAAATTGACTTGAACAAATTTCTTGGGAGAACAGTTGGATTTTATCTTTTTCATAATACCAATGTTGATTGAGCATTGACACTGTGTTTATTATATAGCCTTTTGGTGTGCGAGGTCAATTTGTGAAACAACGAGGTAACTTGAGCAACCATGAAAGTACAGTAGCTTTCCACAGCACAATTGCAAGACACCTCCCCACACACACGTACAGAGGACCAGCTGGTACAAGTTGGTACATCTTGGACCGTTGCTAACAGTACTATTTTGAAAGATAGCTTGCTCAAATGAAAACCGCAACATCTTGTGATAGTAGCAATTGTCTTAAGTTCCGCTCTCAAATATATTTTTAAAGATATGTACGTGATAAGATGTTATTTGTTTATATTCTGTGGTCAAGCATGGCCAAACCACCTACCCAAGACCACCTGATCATTTCCGTGTCCTAGGACATGCGGTCAAGCCGCCTGCACCAGAGAGTACATCAGAAAGTGCGTCAGAACAGTGTTGGTTCTGCATTTTCAGGTATAAAGGATCCAACACCACAATTAGAAGCCAGAACTCTCCTGCAAGTGCTTGGCATGAACGTGGGTTCTCCGGCCGGCCGTTTATCTGATTTGGGACTTCAAAAGCCTCTCTCAGGTGGTAACTCCCAATCTAGATAAGCTTTTTGCCTTTTTAATCTTTGATTAATCTCAGTATTTTTCATCCACACCCAATTCCTTCCATTTAAGGTCTCTTGAATCATTAAGATCTTGCATGGCGAGTCTCCCTAGTTAGGTTGTGTTAGACCTATCAGCACTAGGGTGGTCTTTGCCTATTTTTTTTCGCCTTGGCCTCATTTTTGCCACCTATTTTTTTGTTGGCCTTAGGTCTCTGGGCACCTTCCCATTGTTCCCCAATGTTAAGGTGCAGGTACTCTCTTCCCCTAAGATGGTTGCCACTGACCCCTGCTACTGCAGCGCGGTCTTTGTAGACGCCCTCTAGTAGCCAGGAGCTGTCTGGAACCCTTAAACAATGCTGCGATACCAGCCTGCCAGCCTGCCCATAGCTAGAATGAGGGAAGCTCCTGGAACCTTCTAGAACAGGGGAGGTGACACCAACTGCCACTGCCAACTGCCAACTGTCGCTATATAAGGAAAGGGAGGGAAACTTTCCAGTTAGTTGGGGCATCACTGACTCGGGGGACCCACGCAGGAGATTTAGGCGGTAGGGCCTAGTCAGGGACCTATGCCTCTGGGAGTGACAGGGCTTAGGTGCTGCCTTCCAAGTAGAGTGAGGAACCCTGGACTAGCCCACTGATCTGGCCCGGCTGGAGGGGAACCCAGGGACCATCTACAGTGACCTGATGACAAGCCTTCAACTCACCACCCCCCCCCTCAAGAAACCAAGAAGTCACTTCACCCAAAGGGCGCCAGAACCAACAGGTGCCAAGAAGAAGCTCACTTCCGCTAACCAGGACTACTGGGGGATCAACCAGGTACTGAACTGTGTTGCCCCTGCGCAGCCCCTGCCTTCACCTGGGCCTGCGCTGTCCTGCCTGCTTCCCCCTGACTGAACTGTGCAAATCTCTGTCCTGCCTTGTTTAACTGCTGGAGACGCGCTGTTCCTTAACGCTGTAGCCCTGACCTGTCCCATCACTCCTCAAGCGCTCTCCTGTGGGCCCCTTGAGAAGCGCTGTGAGCCTACAGACTGTTGCTGCCTGGAGTGCTATTGCTGGGGCTTCCCCCCCCAAGCGCTACTGCTGCCAAGCACCACACTCCTCAGACCTGTTGTGCCTCGAGGCGCTATTCTCATCGAGCGCCCGCCGGCCTGCCACACGTGAGCCTAGCCCGCTTTCAGCGCTGTGCCTGCGGTGTGGGACAAGTACTGTGCCCCCGGAGCGCTGCTGCGACCCCGCAGCGCTCCTTGAAGTACTCACCACAATATCCCTTGCGGAGCCCTGTCATCTGCCCCGGCAGCCCCCCTTACGCCAGGAGATGGCCACCACCGTCTTTCCGCGGGCCATGCTCGGCCCTCCAGAACGTTGAGGTGAGGCTCTGTCCTCCGGTGCATGAATATGGCCTGGTATCGCTAGATAACCAGGACTCTAGTGCGCACAACGAATTATGAATTTTGCAAATGAAACCATTTTTCAAAACATATTTTATCATTAGATTGTCATGAATTTAGTGAATAGAATTCATTTTTATCAGACCGATGCTCTACAGATTAAACAGCAATCCACAAATTTTGGAGAAATGGTTCGAGATTCTGAACAAGTGTTCCCTGGATTTAATATTGTTGCTTATTGAAGAACTGGCCAAAACAATAAAAGATCTAGAGGAGGAAATATACAATGTGAAAAAAGAACTATCAGAAAGGATAGAAGAAGAACCATGGAGCAAATATTTGGAAGAAATAGACATCAAACTGGAGAAGTACGGAAAAGAACTACAGGAGACGAAACTGGAAAATTCAAACGCGATACGATAGACTATAAATTGAATGAGGCCTATACTTGGGCTGAAGTTTATGCCAAAAGATGATTTACAGGGAAAAAGCAAAAAACAACTTCATCTCAAGAGAGTATGGATTCTGATAGCGATACAAGCATTTCAAGACAACCTTTGACGGACGAACAATCACGTAAAAAAGACTCTGAAAAAACTGTAACGATACACTTGGCAACGACATCCTCTAATGATCCTTTTTTAGAGAAGGGTAAAAATCTTGGCAAACCTCCGGATCAAGCAACATCGCAGATCGGCGACAAAAAACGAGAAGAGGAAAAAGCAAAAGAGAAAGAGAAAGAACAAGCGAAAAAATCGGGACTACGGAGTCAGAGCAGAACATAGTAATCAATATCTCCAAGTATCCACTATCAAAATTTGAAATCCAACTATTAAACAAAGGACCTACTTTCGTAAGCACTTATCGCACGAACGAACTCGAGACTGAAGTGGCCTTTTTCAAATTTATGAGGATACTACATCTCAAATACTTCTTCACTATTCTAAATCCTATTGAATCCCCGGATAACATAGCGTATCAGTTCAAACCTAAAAGTAACTTTATGGCTCCAGTTTCCCATAAAAGCCTGGATTTGTTCGAAACTTTGGTCAAAGCAGACATGGCTAAAATTCAATACAAAAGCAAATTGAAAAATCTGACACGAGCAGAGCTTAGCGCGCTTCGTACCTTGGGCAACAACAAAGAAATTACCATCCAAAAGGCAGACAAAGGGGGAGGCCTTGTCATCATGGACACTGATTTTTATATCAAGAAAGGTAATGAACATGTGCAAGACGATGAAGTTTATCTCAAACTTCCACAAGACCCGGCAAATGAGATATCACATAATCTGGATCAAATTCTTGATAAGGCTGAGGAATTGGGTTGGATCACCCATGCAACAAAAAGATATCTAAGACAATTATACCCAAGAAGGCCCAGAATTTACTTTTTGCCAAAAGTACACAAACAATTGCAGAATCCGCCTATCAGGCCTATCGTATCAGGCTGCTCGTCAATCTTTGAAAATTTGGGTATTTTCATTGATTCCCACATGAAAGCATTCATGCAAAATTGGCCCACATATCTGGAGGACACATCGCATTTCTTGAGAAGTCTAACTTCCCTTAATTTGGAAGAACAAGGGAGTTTAACACTCTGTACAATCAACGTAGTGTCATTATATACATCGATTCCCCACAAACTGGGCCTCGAGGCTATGGAATGGGCCCTCTTGAGGACAGACAAACATGTAGAAACGAAATATTTGATCATGCAATTGTTGGAATTTTTGTTTGAATAACAGTTATTTCATTTGGCAAAATGAATACTACACTCAACTGAGCGGCACTGCCCTGGGCTTTCCGGGAGCATGTATCTATGCAAACATATTCATGGCGAAATTTGAATTGGAGTACATATTGGAAGACAGTACCTGGCATGAAGGCATCTTATACTATAAACGGTATATTGATGATATCTTCTTAATATGGAAGAAACCAATCGCAGACTTAAAGAGAAATATTGACAGTTTGAACCTTGTGAATCCCAGGATTAAATTCACTAGTCAGATAAGTACCACGTCAATTCCATTCTTGGATGTTTCAGTTGGAATAAATGGCAGCACTATCATTACTGAACTGTATAAAAAACCTACTGACAAAAACACATTATTACAATATGGAAGTTTCCATCCAACCAACTTGATAGACAATCTCCCAATATCTCAATTCATGAGAATCAAAAGAATATCATCTGATGAAAAGCAATGTGCAAAGAGCTTGGAACATCAAAAACAATGCTATCTTGAAAGAGGGTATCCTGAAAAACTCATCACAATGCAAATGAAAAGAGTTAAAACAATACCGCGAGTGGAACTATTGCAGAAAAAAATCAAGGTCCCAAACAAAAGAATGGTGTTTGTTTCAAAATACTCCACCGCATCAAGGGACATAAAAAGAACTATAACTAAGAGGTGGGACATTTTACAAATAGAGAGTGATTTTGGAGAACTCTACAAACAAAAACCATTGTTTGCCTATAAAAGGTCACGGAACTTGAAGGAACTCCTTAATAAACCAGGAGATATGGAACTCTGCACAGTCACCCCTAAAGGAACAACGAAGTGTTTCAACTGCAAGAACTGCAATAATGTAATCACTGGTAGTACGTTATCGCATCCGCGAACAGGAGAAAGGATTACCTTAAGACATTCAGCAAACTGCAATGCAGAACATGTGGTCTACTCAATAAAATGCCCATGCGGGCTGTTATACGTTGGAAAAACCGACCGTAAATTAAAAACACGTCTATCTGAGCACAAGAGTAGAATCCGAAATAAAAATTTAACATCACCACTTGCAAGACATTGGATTGAAATGGGACACACAATAGCACAAATTCGCTTTCAAATCATTGAACAGGTTCCGCAACGTCTAGGATTAGACAATGCCAAAATCCTCCTCAGGAGGGAGACCTTTTGGATTCGCAAATTACAGACCTTGGCCCCAGATGGGTTGAATGATAAATTAGAAATGATTTGTTTCTTATAGACATAAATTTAGGTACAATTGCACGTAGCCGAGTTCTTAAGGGATCCATCAGCACAGTGATACATGTATAAGTAAAACAGGCCATAACAACATTCATTGAACACAATACTGTTGTCCATCATAAGTTATATACCTCCCCGTACATTTTGAATGTTTATGATTTCTAAACTAATGATTCATGGTAATATGACATTTCGTTGTTTTTTTGTATGCCTTAACATTTGATATCCACAATGTAAAGTGTATCTTTATCCCTTTCTTTCTTTCACCTAACTGATGCCTATCACTTTCACTTGTACAACAGTAGAGAGGCTAATTCACAATATAAACACCATTAGCATCCCCACGTTTTTTGAAAAGACGTCTAAGTTCAAGTGATATCTCCCGTTCAGTAATGGCCGCTACCATCCCCTCAATTAGTCCTTCTTCAATGTTGAGTTCAAACAAGCAGATATAGAAAAAGGACTTCCCTCATGATTCCGCTATCGGCACAAACATTCGAGTAGGAACGCCGCTACGCAGCCGGTTTACCTTTCTCCCGGTAAGTCGACTTCCATAAGCTCTAATACGTGAAGGCCATCGGCCAGGGCAACTGTATACTAAATTCGGCACTTGTTTATTTTCATTTTCTCCAGCATGGGAGGAACGTCGACACGAGCAAGACCCTAAAGTTTAAACTCGAGGCTCGCAGGTAAACTTTTGTCCTATTAGACTTTGGTAACATTGCAACAAATTGAATCGTTCGCAATAGGCTTTAAGCAATTTTCATTTCATTTATTCCAATAGATTCTATATTTCTGCGGCTACACATGCAAGACCTGCAGGTGAGCTTCGTGTTTTAGTCCACATGAAATTACATGAATAGGCACTATAAAGATACTACTTGACACGTATTTTTCATTATTTCCAGATAGGTTCTTTTCGACCTTAGGATACAGGTAATTCACTTGATTACCCTTTTCTACTTCATAGCGTTTTTTACATATGAATCATGTTATTGATTCTTCCCTCCCCCTTTTTTTTATCGATTTCTTAGATTTATCATACCATTATAGCACACACAACAACGGAACAACCAGTAATTTTGGTAAGACATTGACATAATACTTAAGACCATGGAACACACATCTCCTAAAGCATCTAGATTAATCTAGTTTCCTTCTTCTTCTTTTTTCTTCTCTTTTAGACCCCCGACGAAGGGGTATAAACCCCGAAATGCATTGGGTTGTACATATAACTGTGTTGTATACCAGTTGTTTTGAGAATTGTATATGATTTATTCGCAATGATTTTCTATTGTTTATGCATTGTTTAAATTGATAAAAATGAATTCTATTCACTAAATTCATGACAATCTAATGATAAAATATGTTTTGAAAAATGGTTTCATTTGCAAAATTCATAACTCGTTGTGCGCACTAGAGTCCTGGTTATCTAGCGATACCAGGCCATATTCATACATATATAAGAGTTCAGCAGGCACTAATCTAGCGCTGCACACATATCGAACAAACAATTAAGTTTTGAATAACTGAGTGCAATACCCCCAACTATTCATTTATTCTGTCCTCCGGTGCGCCAGGGCCCCAGCACCGCCGCCGCCCGGCCCGAGTGTGAGGAAGCCGCCGGAATTCCTGTCAGGCCGCGCTAGGCCTGACAGGGCCTGAAGCCACCTGAAACTATTTCACACCCTTCGGTTGATTTGTAATCAATCCCTGAGCTGTGGCGTTGTTCCCCGCTCCTGGAAGCAAGCGCTTATTACCCCGCTGCTAAAGAAACCCACGCTAAATCCAGACTGTCTGTCCAACTTCCGCCCCATATCAATCCTGCCATTCCCAGTGAAGGTGCTCGAACGCTGGGTCAGTAAATGCCTCTCAACCCACCTCGAGCAGCACCACTTTTTGGACGAATTCCAATTTGGGTTTCGCCCAGACCATGGCACTGAAACCGCGGTGCTCACGGCCATGGAGGAGCTCCGAATGCGCGCAGACAGGGGTCAAGCTGCGGCCCTCATTTTACTTGACTTGTCTGCCGCATTCGATACTGTCAATCATAGAGTCCTGCTCCAGCGGTTGAGAGCGGCAGGGATTGACGGCACGGCCCTGATCTGGTTTCACTCTTACCTCAGCGACAGTAAACAAGCTGTCTCCCTCCCCCCTTTCCAATCGGTCTTCTCCCCGGTCCCTCACGGTGTCCCCCAGGGTTCCTCTATCAGTCCGATTCTTTTTAACGTTTACTTAAAACCTCTGGTCACGTTAATTAAGTCACACAACATGACCACAGTAAACTATGCGGACGACACACAGCTCCTTCTCTCGTGGGAAGGCGAAGACTCCATCTCCTTACAAGCCTTCCATGACTGCCTACGAGACACGGCATGCTGGTTGCACCGGAACTCACTTCAGTTCAACTCCTCGAAGACCGAGGTGATGTACTGCCCTGCGAGTCGCATACCCCGCCCTCTGCCCGCTGAGTTCTGGCCCCCGGAGAACTCCAACAACCCCCCACCAGTTACCACCGTTCGCTACCTGGGCGTCATGCTCAACCATCAATTGAGCATGGAAACACAGGTCTCAAGAACAGTCGCAACCTGCACCGGCCTTATGCGCTCACTGCGCAAAGTCTTGCCTCTGCTTCCATCCTCCGCCAGAGCACTAGTAGTCAGGTGTACTATTCTTAGTCGCCTTGACTACTGCAACGCCCTGCTGCTTGAATCTCCGGCGACACTACTGGACAGACTCCAACGACTCCAGTCGGCAGCAGCCAAACTGGCCCTGGGATGGACCAGGAGATCCTCGGCCACTGCCGCACTGGCCGAGTTGCATTGGCTGCCTTTGAGGCAACGCATTGCCTTCAAGGCCCTTTGCCTGGTCTTCAAGGCACTACATGGAATAGGACCCAGACCTCTTCAACGTCTGTTCTCCTGGTATACCCCGACCAGAACACTTAGGTCCACAACTGCTTGCCTCGCGAGAGTGCCCAGATGTAAGAAGGCCAGGATGGGAGGAAGATCGTTCAGAGTAGCTGCAGCCAAGCTATGGAACAGTCTACCTGCCGACATTCGCCATATTTCTCATCTCCTCCCATTCAGGAAACGTATCAAAACTTGGCTCTTTCCCCTGTCCCTATAAAAAAATAACCGGCCATCCCCAGCCCACCCCGGTCTATAAACCACATGAGTAGCTACCAGCGCCAGGATACCTGCCAGGTGACAGTCGCGCTTTATAAATATTTTAAATAAAAAATAAATAAAAGCCTTCCTCCCGCCGTCATGTGACAGGAGACGCGACGTCATCGGCCACGTCATCCGCCACGAGTGCCCCGCGATTTGAGGAGAGGCCGCCTCGCCTGCAGGCCGCGCTGCCATTGGCGGCCGCGGGTGCGCCTCCCCTCCGCCTGCTGCAATTGGTCCTCGGGCCCGGTGAAGGCTGAGAGAAGCCCGGGCCCGTTCTGCTGCTGCCTGCTTCAGCGCTGTGCCCCCAACTAGTCCCGAGGCCCAGGGACCGTCTGAACATCGGAGCCCCACCTGCCAGCAAAAGACCATCGCAAGGGGCCGGAGGAGGCCGGAAGACTGAGGTAACCCCCCCGGGTGGGCGGGCGAAAGGCGTGTGACCGCCCCACCTCCGGGGAAGACTGACTTTGGGGCCCCATTGGCCCCCCTGTTAACCGATAAGGGCCCAAGTGCGAAGAACATGGGCAAAGGCCTTTAGTGACAATCTGGGCCATAATAGTTAACCCCTTGCTAGAGGGAACGATATTAGCTGACGTGCCCTGCCCAGTTGAAGGGTTCAGTTCTGTTTCCCACAACAAATAAACTGGCCTAATGCACTGGTTGCCTCTCTAATGAAATGTTTTACATCAAATGAAATGTTTTACATCTAATGAAATGTTTCACATCTAATGAAATGGTTTACATCTAATGGAATGTTTTACATTTAACGAAATGTTTTATCCACACTTAATGCACTGCTTATTCCTGCTTGAGAAAATGCTTTAGTCTTGCATAAGAAGTTTCATTCCTGCTTAGTGAGAAGTTACCAGATCTTTAATGGCATACCCAGACCTGCGTCAGGAAATATTTGGTTGTACCCTAGTGAAATGCAGAGTAATGAAATGCCTACAGTTATCTAATATTTAATATTTATTCATTTTAGTATTTATTACTGAGTGATGAAGCCCATGTGTTTTTAAGTAAAGCTAATAAGTTATACTCCTGTGAATTTCTAATCACCCTGATGCTAATCTTACATTAAAAACTTATTGATTTGAACCCAGCATACTGGTGTGGTCTCAGTCATTGCGTGTGCATTTATTGTCTTAATGGATGCGTGTGCTGTGTAGTCACTAAACACCTAAGCTTTCGGGTGCCTACCTGCTCGTGCCAGGCTACCCCCGGGGAACTGGTGACCCCAGTTCCTGCAGGTTTCCTCAAGGCACTAGATTTTTATAGAATGTGTTCTGTATTCCCTAACTAATTTCAACTGTGCCTTTTTAAAGATCCTAGTCCCTTGCATTTTGGGTCTCTTTAAAATGTTAAACCTGCATGGATAATTCTTTTCAGAAAAGCTTGTTTCTAGGCGCTAGATTTTCATAAAATGCATTCTGTGTCTTCGAATGTCTTACTGATTTCAATTGTGCCTCTTTACAGGGCCAAATTCCAGCCCACTTTCTAGATTTTTGAGCATTATAAAGGTGATCATGTGGTTTTTCCTGATGGAGTGAAGTCAGGTTTCTTAATGGTTTTGCTTAGATTATGAAATAATATGCATTTATTGATATGCTTTTGACTTAACGAATAAAAGTGCCACTTCAACCAGATTATTCGTCGTCTTACATCTTTCTTCCTTGTTCCTCAGTGAAGGCTTGCGTTGGTGGCTTGTGATCACAGTTGAGGTGACCACACCCAAAGGGCATCTCGATTCTCCCTTTGTCACTTTCATGGTCAGTTGGCTGTCAAGGATGATTCAGAGGTTGCATGCGTGCTCTGTCGGTGTGGGTGTAAGTTTGAGTTCTGTTGGCTACCAGCTGTGGTCCCATAAAGAGTTGTTCTTCACAAAGATCAGTACATCTGTTGTGTCGGAGTTGAGTTTGAGTCAGCAGCTGTCTCTCATCCATTTGGCTACACTGGTGGTGGCATGCAGAAGTTGGTTTTGGCGCTGAAGGTCCTCCGAGAGCAAGAGGAAAAGTTGAGCGTCCTATGCGTAGGAGATTATGTTGGGTCCATCACATTCGATGATGTCTGCAAGGGCGGTTAAGTAGATTTTGAACAGGGTGGGGCTGAGGGATGATCCTTGGGGTTCGCCGCATATGATGTCCAAGGGTACGAGGTAAAGGGTTGCAGTCGTATGCTCTTTGTGTATCCCGTAAGGAAAGAGACTATCCACTTGAGGGTGTTTTGCTGTATGTCAACGTTGTTGAGTCTGTCGATGAGTGAGGTGGGAGACGGTTTTGAACGCAACAGAGAGATCGAGGAGAATCAGGGCCACAGTCTCTGCGGTCGAGGAGGATTCTGATGTTGTCTGTGGCAGTGATCAGCACGGTCTTGCTGCTGTTGCTGGCACGGAATCCTGATTGGGAGGTGTCAAGTAGGTGGTTTTGTTCCAAGTATTTTGTGAGCTGTTCGTTGATGGCCAACTTGAGTACTTTGGCGGGTAGGGGAGCAGGGAGTCCGGTAGATAATTTTAGAACTTACAGGGGTCAGAGAAGGGTTTCTTTAAGAGAGGACTGACCTCTGCGTGTTTAAATCTGTCTTGCAAGGCTGCTGTGGTGATAGCAGGGTTGATGTTCTGGTGAGTTCAATGCTGACTGGGTTGGTTCCAAGGTTGAAAAGATAGTGAGGGTAGGGGTCGGTGGACGACACGATGGCCATGGGGGTCTGTATGGTTAGCAAAGACCCAGTGCTGATCATTCTGCTGCTGTGCGTTGGTTATTATGGCATGCTCCCAGAGGGCGAACAAAGCAAACACAAAGAGATGATGGACAGATCGCTGAAACTTTTCAGGCACTCACTCCCAGTCACAGATCTGGGTTGAATCCATCATCCTTCTTTAGCTCACTTCACCACGTCAGTTCAGACCCAGCTATATGCAAACCAGTCTTGTCCCTGTGCCTTATGGGAACAGTCTAGCCTGAACTGCCAGGCCAGGTCTTCCCTGAACCGGAAACAAGAATCCTGGGACCAGTTCCTGTCTAACACCCTTCATCAGCCAGGCTAGCCTGAATCCAGTGGCTCCCAGAGGGCACCGTAGACATTTCTCCTGAAAAACTATTAGTCTCTTAGAGTGCTGGCTAACTAGTAACATCCAGTGTGCCACCACAGATGAGTTTTGAAGTCCCTGCCAGGGAGAGCCCACGCTCTGAGGTCTTTAACAATGCCTACTCTGGCGGAAGGTGTTCTCAGTCTCACCTCCTCCAGCAGGAAGTTTAGTAATTTAGCATGTCAAGGCCAGAAGGCTTCAAAGCCTCAGACACCTTTGATATGTGACCTCAGCATCCCCCAGACCTCGGAGATGCCGCCCCCTGCCCTGCAGTCCAATTAACACCAGAGCAGGAGGAGAAATTAGCTAGTCAAGAGGCGTGTCACGCTCTCAGTCCAGGTACACCCCTAAGGTGAGCCACCTGAAGTGGACAGCCAAGAAAGGGTTTCACCGTTTTAAAAAGGGTGAAACTAGGAACTTTTGGTCATGGTTATTCCCACTCCTGACTGGAACTGGTCATAAAGTGGGTGTAGTCATCTCAGGGAGTAAGTAACCCATTGGCTACTACGGTATACTCCTCCTCATGCCCCTAAATACCGTATTTAGGGGTCCCCTTGACACCGGAAACTCTGATTAGGCTCCTGGGACCCGAGGAAGGACTAAAGTAGTACAGTCACCACGAGAATTGAGAACTTTACCGCATCTTGGTGCCAAACTCTGCCATCGTACCGGAACCTTGACAATTGCACCGACCCGACTCATCCAAAAACTGTGCTGAACTGTCCAGAGCTTCAACAGCCAAGGAGCATCTCCCCTGGGGTAGTGGAGGCATCCCCCTGCATCTGCAGGCACCACCCACATCTGTCTGGTACTCCGTGCTGCTGGCCATTGTACCCACCGAAGGAGCAGCTCGCCAGGAAGAGGTTCTTGTGGCACTAGGAGGTCAGAGCCCATTTCTCTGCTGAGTTATGAGTCGCTAGAACCTCCAGGAGCCCAATTGCATAAATACCCTGATTCTAGGGCATTTGCACTCGCCACAGCTTGTTTGGGTCCAGTCTGGACACCACCGCCGTCAAAACATACCTGCATGTCGAGGGACTTCAGGAGAGATGGGCTACACAACAAGAATGGCCCCATGTTGTTTCTTTTCCTTCCTCTGCTGGTGCACCAAGGAGCGTGAAAGCCTCTAACTCCAAGTGGCCAGCCACCCAGCCAGCCCCACAGCCCAAGTACACAACTTCTGACTGTGTCCCCTTGGCCTAGGAGTCCCCACGAGCCGAGCCCCTCATTGGGTTGTACCAGACTTGTCTGCAAGTCCATCCATTGCAAACACTATGGTTTTTGACATGTCCCTTTAAATTTTAGAGCTTAGCGCTCGAGACTACCAATGCGACCAGCACCTCTGCACCTCGACACACAAGGGCATCGATTCTCGAACTGCTGGTGGTTTCTTGGACCCTGGGCCCTAAGCACCTTACGCTATAAAATATACCTTCTACGCTGAAAGTATACCCGTGTAGTACACGTCTTTTACTCCCATAGGATAGCATGACCGTGCTCCAGGCTCATGCCTCAAATCTGACAACTGTAATTTTCTACTGTTTTCACTGTAAAAATCAATAACGTCTTAAGTACTTACCTGATCATGATGAGTTTAGAGTCTAAAAATATATAAAATACTGTGTTATTTTTCTAAATTGGTCTTGGATTGTTTTTTGAGTGTGTGTCTCATTTATTGATTCTGTGTTCATCAAATACCCAACACTTCCCTCGGATAAGCCTAGACTGCTCTGCCACACTACCACAAATAGAGCTTTTTTGTATTGTTAAATCAAGTCCCTGAAGGCAATAAAGGTTACCGGGACTTTCTGCATTATGTACCTCGTTTTGGTACACTACACAGAAAGCCAGCTTCAGCTTTCTGCACCTACACATAATTCAATGCATCTCTTTTTCCTCGCACCTCAACACACAATGCACCCACTCACCTGAAGTACTGCTTTTCTTTATTTTTTGCTTTTGCAATATTTTGACAGCGATGTACCTGCTTCACTCACTTTCACAAAGAATCACATTTGCCCACCTAGCCATTGCGCTATATGCTCTGAGGAGAGGCCAGGGTTTGTATGAGCATGTACTCTGATCCCCTTTATGAGCCACCGACAGGCACTGTGAGAAATTCACAATCCTCAATCACCGCCCATTATAAACGCTCACCAACTAGAATCCACACAAATACATGGTCGATGCTCTTTTCACCTTATGAACTTTATGAGCGATATGTTGCATGAAAAAACTACACAAACACAACATCCAGAAAAACAAATGCTCTTATGTAATTCAAGAGTGAGTGAAACACGAAATGCAAACAAGAACAACACAGCTGTCCCCAGGCTTGAGAGGCCAGAGTCTGTTTTTGATGGCTGCTGTTGTCGCTCACAGAGGGGCACAAAGGGTGGCTAGGACAATTACAGTCCTCCCCTTCCAATAGCGACACCACTGTATGTTAAGAGGAAGAAAACACCATAGCGCCTAGCCACTCAAAGAGGGATTTAGAGTTTGGTGGCCATGGTACTCCATGACAAATGAGCCGGTGCACCAGCAACCGCCCGTGCAGGTAACAGCGGTAGGTTTCTGACAGACGAGGACAAATTAATCATTTATTTAATTTTCCCTCTGCATCGTCCCACGAAATCCCCCCCAACCTGCCCCACCACTTCACCACTGTTACCTGCACGGACCGTGGCTGCGATGCACCCTGTCCACTGCGCGCTCTGTCTGCACCCGGTCCACTGCGCGCTCTTCTGCCGCCTGTCCACTGCGCGCTCAGTCTGCGCCTTCTATTTTTGGTTTTCAGACAGGAGTTCCCACAATGGCTCCGCTGTCAGAAACAAATACTCTTACAGCCCAACAGAATAGAATTAATCGTATTAAGGGTTTCAGACCACTCACCCTGATTAGAGAGGGTATCGGATGTCATTTTTTTCTATCTCTCTTTGTTAGGTACATCATGGCGGTCACAAGTAGAAAAAACAAATAGCAACCGCCTCAGACAGAGGGAAAAACCTCCAAGAGTTTGAGAGCCTATTTTTCTTTCTTTCCCAAAAAAACGTTTTCCGATTTGGAAAAACAAAGTTTGATGAATGACCCCTATGTACCAATTTTGTAGCATCTTCTGTGGAATCAAAGGCACTAAGATTATCGCTGAGCTGGTAATGACCTCCGAGTCTGGAGGGCGGTGGCTTAGTGGGCTAATGCACCCACCGTAAGGGTCTGTGTTCGACCTCATGGACGTGCGCTTCACAAATACACAATATTACTCTGGAGGATGAAAGTACATTAGGATGACAGATGTAATGTCCTCCTCTACCCTGATGGACGCGGCCCCGACCTAACTGTAAATCAGGCCGTTTGTTCTACAGCCCAAGGTCTTGTTTTTTTCAATTCTCACGATCATGGTCAACTCGGTGTTAGTGCAGCTGTCCAGGAAGGCAGGGCCGGTCCTAGAACTTCTGGGGCCCCGGGTGAAAGGGAAGATGTGAGGCCCCTCTAATTTGCATGTAACATCCAGTTGCGGCCGGCATGACTCGTGGGTGTGGGGTTTCGCGGGGTTCTTGCGGGAGGGTACGCAGGGGGTTAATATAAAACTAAACTTCCCTTTCCGGGTCTGGTGTGGTCTCTGCTCTCCTGCAGCCTCCCTCCCCTTTCCTAAGTCAATCACAAAGCTGAAATGACAGCGTTGTGATTGGCCTTTTTGGTCTGGCTGGTCACCGTCCGGACCAGAGTGCGCATGACTGGTTTGGTCGGCCCCAGAGGGCCGACCAAACAGTCAGAGCCCTTAGCAGTGTGCAAGCCACTCCTCCCTTGCCCTAGAGCAGAACCCTCCCCCAACCAAACACTTCTGCTTTCTCGCAGTGCGAGAAGCAGAAACATAACATTTTAGTTTTAGCATTTTATGTTTCTGCTTCTCGCTCTGCAAGAAAGCAGTGGGGTGACACTCCTCCGCCCTAGTGGAGGAGCCATCCTTGGTAACATCACAAGAAGTGACATCACAGAAAGTGACATCGCAGAATATTGATCTTATTTGGCATCACTAAAGAGATCTAATGTGGATATCGGTAACATGGATAAAAAGATAAATATACAAATTAAATATGTCCATATATTTTAAAACTGTATTAAATGGATTACATTTGTCACTAGGATGGAAAAGCTATGTTCAGATCTAAACAAAGATGGATATTTGTTACTCATGTTAACTGATTGTTTCCAGATGACTGCTTGATAAACATTCCAGTTCTGTCTCATAAAGGGGGGAGATCCTGTGGATGTAATGAGGGGCGGGATCATTCAAAATATAAAATTACACAAAAGCAAACCTCTCACACCATGGATATAATTGCAAATTTCAAAAGGGCTCCCTTGTCTTTCTGTGCCATTATTGTGCTACCTTTGGATGACATTAATACTTAGTAATTTGTTTTAACGTAAATCCTCTCACCAGGATCCCAGAGTCATAGAACAATCTTTTTTATGTGTGGGCTCCTTACTCGGCAGAACTATGTTATGTGAAAAACACAACACATATAATACAAAATTACAAGACACCATTGCAAACAAATAAAGATTGTACATGAATAAAAAAGACTTAAAACAACCGAGACCACTGCTAAATCATACATTGACTTGAAGGTATGCATCAGATTGAAGTGATTTTCAAATCAGCGTTTTTGATTGGGTGTTAGAACTGTAGGAAGTAGAAGTGGTTGGCTTTAGCGCTGGTGGAGCCCTATGCGACAATGTTTGTTTCCCCCCCTCCTCCCAATGACTCGCTCTGCCATGGATTCCCTCACTACCACCCTTTAACAGTGTCCCTCAAGTCTCCACAACCACATTCTTGCTCAGATGCATTCAATTTGATTTACAGCGCCACTGACATCAGTGTAGGGTGTCAGAGAACTTTATATCACAAACGTTACACAGAGACAATCAATCATACGTCTGTAAATCACAAAAGGTAATGTTACATAAGACAAAGGACTACAAGGTGTAGGAGTCACATGACAATCCTACTAGTAGGCAGTATAGTTTAATAGCGATTTATTTGGAGAAATACAAACTCTGGATTTAGAACGTAATACCATAGTTGGGGATTCTCTTTAATAACCAAAATTGATTTCTGTCCAAATGAACCCTTTTTGCATCATTAGGATAATCAAAGACTGGGGAAAAAACATAATGCTCTAATGTATACCTTCTGTGTTTGCATGTAGCTCTTAGATGACAGTTAATAGCTCATTGTTCTGTGTTAGGAGTTTGACTTATAAACTGCAAGTAACAATAGGATCTCTGACAAAAGCAGTAACCCACTGGCCTATTTACATCATGTTGACTTAGTGATCTGCACGGTACATGTTCTTTGGAGCAGGCACATTAACCCTCTGCTCTACCGTTTCACAAGTCAAAACTTCCACCTGACGAAACTCTATCTGTCTCAAGGTAGAAACATTAATCACCGGAGATATCATGATATTTTTATTGTTGCCAAAAATTGTTGGAGGCAAGGAAGGAGGCGGCAAGTGCTTTTAAAAACAAAATATACTCAAAAACATGACGACCCCACCCGCAGTCAGCTCAGTGCGATCTCACCGGTCACACCGCCCTAGAGCCTCCCTGCTCAAGGGTCCTGTGACCTCAGTGACAGAGTCACTGTTGCTCTAAGGTGTTCTGCTTCGTAGGCCTGCCCACAAGACTGGAAGTGAGCTTCAATAGGGGTTGTAGTGGACAGGCTTTCAAGGTTAACTCACACTTGCCATCGCTATGGTCCACCTGCTGGTACTCAGACACCATTCTTCTAAGGTCTTTCGGGGCCTTCTAAGGTCTAGCATGGGAATGTGCTCTCTCAGGAGAATGGTATGGTAGACTGGTCATGAAGGCGTAACCTGGTTCCAAAGTTCCAAATTTGGCAGCTCTGACCATAGTGCCACTTCCTCTCCCTCACTGACCACCGTACTGCCCCACTAAGAGAAACTCGCACTGCCTTCACCTACAACCCAATTGCGCCCCACAATAAACACCTCAATGCGACACAATCTAAATTATGCACTATTTATTTATTTTTATTTTTTAGAGTTTTATATAGCGCAAACTTGAACCGATTAGGTTATCAGAGCGCTTTACATAGCACCAGTTCCGTTACATGTTATCAAGCATTTTACATGGAATCAGTTACAAATACATAAAGAACACATTACTTTTTGTTCTAATGAATAGGGTATCTCTTCACACGAGGAAAGGTATACACCTGGCTTTACTCCGACAGTCACACAGGCAACTAGTCGTTAAAGCTATGTCTCTAGACACAGGGAGGGGATACACTGGGAAAATTCTAGTGAATAGGGTATCTCTTCACACGAGGGAAGGTATACACCTGGCTATACTCCGACAGTCACACAGGCAACTAGTCGTTAAAGCTATATCTCTAAACACAGGGAGGGGATACACTTGGATAAAATCTACAAATCACATAGGATCCTAGTCATTAGAGTTATCTTCAATCTACACAGGAGGGATATGACTGGAAATACTCTAAGGGTCACATAGGTCACATAGGAGTGGTAGAGAGTATAAAGGTCCACGGCACACACTAGCGATAAGAGTCAACTAAATACACATAGGGAGGGATATGACTGGTTAAACTCTAATAGACGCATAGGGGTGGTATATGGTGTAGGGACTTCAGCGAGTACCAAAGCTTAGCATTGTTGCAATAGGTCAAAGATGCAATCACAGCATAGAGGAATGGTGGGTGGGATGCAAGGTATGGAGGGAGGGCTAGAGTCCAGCGAGAACTGTCCGAAGAATAGCATTAAAGTGTCATTCAGGGTAGCGCGCAAGTCGAGCAGTCCCGGAGGGAAGGTGGGAACACAGGGGGGAGATGATGAAAGAGGTCCAGGAGAGAAGGTGGAAGCCCAGGTGGGGGACGAGGTTAGAAGCCAGCCGCAGGTGCGTCGCCATCCTGGAGAGCCTGCGGTCATCCGGCTCAGTGGGCGCGAGAGTGCGCATGGTGGTGGGGGTGTTGGTGCGGTCACGCGTTGGCCATGGGGCGCTGCCCAGGCATGTTAAGAGCAGTGGTGGCCATCCTCGCTCTGCGGTCACTGGCGGCCGCCATCCAAGGTCCAGGCGAGTTGCAAGGAGGGTGGTGCAAGGGGGAACCGCTGCAGCACTATGTTAGCGGGAGGCTAACATAGGCGAGGCGGGAGGCGCTAGGAACCAGCGAGCAGCCAGCGATCCTACCTCCCGGGTTGTTGTCGTCGGGTGGCAGATCAAACGTCCGGCAGATCGCAGATCAAACGTCCGGCAGATCGCAGAGGCCGATGCAAGCGAGGGTCACCGCCAGGGATCCCTGAAGAGGGCTCACCCCCGCAGGCAAGAGCCACAGAGAGAGCCTGCAGGGTCGCCCCTGGGAGAGGCAGCAAGCGCTGGGGCCAGATGGTCAAGCAAAGGCGCCGATCGTTAGCTGGGAGTCACACCGGGCCGCCATTTTAGGGTCAGGCAGGCGGGGGAAGGCAGATTCTAGCCGGGCCACCCCCGGTGTCTTGCCGCTAGAGGCCCCCGGAGACTATCCTCAAATAGAGGCAGCCCCTGCGTTCCTTAGATTTCGCCCGTCAGCGTACCTCCCATAGAGAGTTGAGGTCATCGGCGCTCCGGCCGCCATTTTGCCCGCGGCCGTCCTCTCCTCGCATCTCCTCCCAGATCCAGCTACAGCGGCGCCAGGGGCGATCGGAGCAGCCCCGCAGGTGTCCTGCACCTTCCGCTTCCTATGGGTGCCGAAAACAGCCCCCGGGCCACTGGGGAACCACCAAACCAGGCTCCCGAGCAGCGCCGGAGCCGGGAGCCGAGATGGAACACGACCGCCCGGCTCGGCTCCGCCCCCTACACTAGACAAGAGCAATATGAGCCTAAAATAAAAGTAACATACTGGAAAAAGCAAACACACATAGGGAATGCAAGATTAAGTAAAACATGTGAAATGTAAGCATGAATAACATGCTAACCTCAACGCTTTTACACTCATTGTTCAGAATCAGTGAGTGCTTTTCCATGAAAAGGTAAGGACATGACTACAGGACCAGAAGGGACCCTTTTCAATGTCCATTGCTTAGATCCTTAAAAAATGTAAGCAGTATGGTTTAAAAAGACCACATTCGTGAACACAGAGCTGCGGCATGCATTTTGTTTTCCTATCCGCCCATCAAGCGGGTATGGCACAGTACCTCCAGGAATGGGGTGCTTCCACAATCGGAACAAAAAATGCTGCTCAGAGAAATACAAGAAAACAAAAGTAGTGCTTCATTGGCAAACACTGTAAAGTGGCACTAACGTGTTTTGGATGTGAATAAAATCAATCTGGCCCCTTTTCGACACGCTCTGGTCTTGCTCTCCTTCCCGATGCTGCACTTTGGAAGGGAAAAATCTTAGAAAGAGACTACCTTTCCAGCAAGAGTTTCTTTTTTGGATACATTTCACAGGGGTTCAAATAATGGAAGGAGGGAGTAATGGCTATAAAGCCCAGGGAAGGGGGGCCCCCACATCTGGGCCTTGCAGCTTGCTCTAGCAGTCTAGTGCTTAGAGGCCCAGGGAAAGGGGCCCCTGCCCTGCCCCTTCAAAGCAATAACAAGGCATTTCACAAAACCCTTAGCAGGCTATGCTCAGACGTGAGTCCCTTGCTCACTTTTGCCACTGGATTCAAGCAAGCCTGGCTGATGATATGGTATTGATTTTTGGGAGTAACCAGGAAATCTGGTCTAGTGACTGGTGGCCGCCCTCGCTTGGGGAATGCCCCTGTCCAGTCCGCCACAGTAAGAACCGGGGGGTGATTAAGAATACTGCCCTTTCTTTCGCCAAAGGAAAGAGTCCTATGGCGCCCTGGTGACATGGAGTCCTACGGCGCACTGATGACACGAAGTCCTATGGCGCCCTGGTGACACGGAGTCCTATGGCGCCCTGATGACACAGAGTCCTATGGCGCCCTGATGACCCGGAATCCTATGGCGCCCTGGTGACACGGAGTCCTATGGTGCCCTGATGACACTGAGTCCTATGGCTCCCTGATGACACGGAGTCCCACGGTGCCCTGGTAACGCGGAGTCCTATGGCGCCCTGGTGACACGGAGTCCTATGGCGCCCTGGTGACAAGGAGTCCTATGGCGCCCTGATGACACGGAGTCCTATGGCGCCCTGGTGACACGGAGTCCTATGGCGCCCTGGTGACACGGAGTCCTATGGCGCCCTGATGACACGGAGTCCTATGGCGCCCTGGTGACATGGAGTCCTATGGCGCCCTGGTGACACAGAGTCCTCTGGCGCCCTCATGAGACGGAGTCCTATGGCGCCCTGGTGAGACGGAGTCCTATGGCGCCCTGGTGACACAGAGTCCTATGGCGCCCTGGTGACACGGAGTCCTATGGTGCCCTGGTGACACGGAGTCCTATGGCGCCCTAATGACACGGAGTCCTATGGTGCCCTGGTGACACAGAGTCCTCTGGCGCCCTGATGACACGGAGTCCTATGGCCCCCTGGTGACACAGAGTCCTATGGTGCCCTGATGACACTGAGTCCTATGGCTCCCTGATGACACGGAGTCCTACGGTGCCCTGGTGACACGGAGTCCTATGGCGCCCTGGTGACACGGAGTCCTATGGCGCCCTGGTGACAAGGAGTCCTATGGCGCCCTGATGACACGGAGTCCTATGGCGCCCTGGTGACACGGAGTCCTATGGCGCCCTGGTGACACGGAGTCCTATGGCGCCCTGATGACACGGAGTCCTATGGCGCCCTGGTGACATGGAGTCTTATGGTGCCCTGGTGACACGGAGTCCTCTGGCGCCCTCATGAGACGGAGTCCTATGGCGCCCTGGTGACACAGAGTCCTATGGCGCCCTGGTGACACGGAGTCCTATGGTGCCCTGGTGACACGGAGTCCTATGGCGCCCTGATGACACGGAGTCCTATGGTGCCCTGGTGACACAGAGTCCTCTGGCGCCCTGATGACAAGGAGTCCTATGGCCCCCTGGTGACACAGAATCCTATGGCGCCCTGGTGATACGGAGTCCTATGGTCCCCTGGTGACAAGAAGTCCTATGGCGCCCTGATGACACGGATTCCTATGGCGCCCTGGTGACACAGAGTCCTATGGCGCCCTGATGGGACTGAGTCCTATGGCGCACTGGTGAGACGAAGTCCTATGACCACCTGGTGACACATAATCCTATGGCGCCCTGGTGACACGGAGTCCTATGGCGCCCTGATGACACGGAATCCTATGGCGCCCTGGTGACACGGAGTCCTATGGTGCCCTGATGACACTGAGTCCTATGGCTCCCTGATGACATGGAGTCCTACGGTGCCCTGGTGACACGGAGTCCTATGGCGCCCTGGTGACACGGAGTCCTATGACGCCCTGGTGACAAGGAGTCCTATGGCACCCTGATGACACGGAGTCCTATGGCGCCCTGGTGACACGGAGTCCTATGGCGCCCTGGTGACACGGAGTCCTATGGCACCCTGATGACACGGAGTCCTATGGCGCCCTGGTGACATGGAGTCCTATGGCGCCCTGGTGACACGGAGTCCTCTGGCGCCCTCATGAGACGGAGTCCTATGGCGCCCTGGTGAGACGGAGTCCTATGGCGCCCTGGTGACACAGAGTCCTATGGCGCCCTGGTGACACGGAGTCCTATGGTGCCCTGGTGACACAGAGTCCTATGGCGCCCTGGTGACACAGAGTCCTCTGGCCCCCTGGTGACACAGAATCCTATGGCGCCCTGGTGATACGGAGTCCTATGGTCCCCCTGGTGACAAGAAGTCCTATGGCGCCCTGATGACACGGATTCCTATGGCGCCCTGGTGACACAGAGTCCTATGGCGCCCTGATGGGACTGAGTCCTATGGTGACCTGGTGACACGGAGTCCTATGGTGCCCTGATGACACGGAGTCCTATGGCGCCCTGGTGACACGGAGTCCTATGGCGCCCTGGTGACACAGAGTCCTATGGTGTCCTGGTGACACTGAGTCCTATGGCTCCCTGATGACACGGAGTCCTATGGCGCCCTGATGACATGGAGTCCTATGGTACCCTGATGACATGGAGTCCTATGGCCCCCCTGGTGACACCGAGACCTATGGTGCCCTGGTGACACGGAGTCCTATGGCACCCTGGTGACACGGAGTCCTATGGCGCACTGATGACACGGAGTCCTATGGCGCCCTGACACGGAGTCCCATGGCGCCCTGATGACACAGAATCCTATGGCGCCCTGACGACACGGAGTCCTATGGGGCCCTGGTGACACAGAGTCCTATGGCGCCCTGGTGAGACGGAGTCCTATGGCTACCTGGTGACACAGAATCCTATGGCGCCCTGGTGACACGGAGTCCTATGGCGCCCTGATGACACGGAATCCTATGGCGCCCTGGTGACACGGAGTCCTATGGTGCCCTGATGACACTGAGTCCTATGGCTCCCTGATGACACGGAGTCCTATGGCGTCCTGATGACACGGAATCCTATGGCGCCCTGGTAACTCGGAGTCCTATGGTGCCCTGATGACACTGAGTCCTATGGCTCCCTGATGACACGGAGTCCTATGGTGCCCTGATGACACGGAGTCCTTTGGCGCCCTGGTGACACGGAGTCCTATGGCGCCCTCGTGACACAGAGTCCTCTGGCGCCCTGGTGAGACGGAGTCCTATGGCGCCCTGGTGACACTGAGTACTATGGTACCCTGATGACACAGAGTCCTATGGCCCCCCTGGTGACATCGAGTCCTATGGTGCCCTGGTGACACAGAGTCCTATGGCGCCCTGGTGACACGGAGTCCTATGGCGCACTGTTGACACGGAGTCCTATGGCGCCCTGACATGGAGTCCTATGGCACCCTGATGACACAGAGTCCTATGGCGCCCTGGTGACACGGAGTCCTATGGCACCCTGGTGATACGGAGTCCTATGGCGCACTGATGACACGGAGTCCTATGGCGCCCTGACACGGAGTCCCATGGCGCCCTGATGACACAGAATCCTATGGCGCCCTGACGACACGGAGTCCTTTGGGGCCCTGGTGACACAGAATCCTATGGCGCCCTGGTGACACGGAGTCCTATGGTGCCCTGATGACACGGAGTCCTATGGTGCCCTGATGACACGGAGTCCTATGGTGCCCTAATGACACGGAGTCCTATGGCGCCCTGGTGACATGGAGTCCTATGGCGCCCTGGTGACACAGAATCCTATGGCGCCCTGATGACAGGGAGTCCTATGGTGCCCTGATGACACAGAGTCCTATGGCGCCCTGGTGACATGGAGTCCTACGGCGCACTGATGACATGAAGTCCTATGGTGCCCTGGTGACACGGAGTCCTATGGCGCCCTGATGACACGGAGTCCTATGGTGCCCTGATGACACGGAGTCCTATGGCGCCCTGGTGAGACGGAGTCCTATGGCCACCTGGTGACACAGAATCCTATGGCGCCCTGGTGACACGGAGTCCTATGGCGCCCTGATGACACGGAATCCTATGGTGCCCTGGTGACACGGAGTCCTATGGTGCCCTGATGACACTGAGTCCTATGGCTCCCTGATGACACGGAGTCCTATGGTGTCCTGATGACACGGAATCCTATGGCGCCCTGGTGACACGGAGTCCTATGGTGCCCTGATGACACTGAGTCCTATGGCTCCCTGATGACACGGAGTCCTATGGTGCCCTGATGACACTGAGTCCTTTGGCGCCCTGGTGACACGGAGTCCTATGGCGCCCTCGTGACACAGAGTCCTCTGGCGCCCTGGTGAGACGGAGTCCTATGGCGCCCTGGTGACACTGAGTACTATGGTACCCTGATGACACAGAGTCCTATGGCCCCCCTGGTGACACCGAGTCCTATGGTGCCCTGGTGACACAGAGTCCTATGGCGCCCTGGTGACACAGAGTCCTATGGCGCACTGTTGACACGGAGTCCTATGGCGCCCTGACACGGAGTCCTATGGCACCCTGATGACACAGAGTCCTATGGCGCCCTGACGACATGGAGTCCTATGGGGCCCTGGTGACACGGAGTCCTATGGCGCACTGATGACATGAAGTCCTACGGCACCCTGGTGACACGGAGTCCTATGGCGCCCTGGTGACACAGAATCCTATGGCGCCCTGATGACACGGAGTCCTATGGTGCCCTGATGACACGGAGTCCTATGGCGCCCTGGTGAGACGGAGTCCTATGGCCCCCTGGTGACACAGAATCCTATGGCGCCCTGGTGATACGGAGTCCTATGGTCCCCTGGTGACACGGAGTCCTATGGCGCCCTGATGACACGGATTCCTATGGTGCCCTGGTGACACGGAGTCCTATGGTGCCCTGATGACACCGAGTCCTATGGCGCCCTGGTGACACGGAGTCCTATAGCGCGCTGGTGACACAGAGTCCTATAGCGCCCTGGTGACACAGAATCCTATGGTGCCCTGATGACACGGAGTCCCATGGCGCCCTGGTGACACAGATTCCTATTGTGCCCTGGTGACACAGAGTCCTATAGCGCCCTGGTGACACAGAATCCTATGGTGCCCTGATGACACGGAGTCCCATGGCGCCCTGGTGACACAGATTCCTATTGTGCCCTGGTGACACAGAGTCCTATGGCGCCCTGATTAGTCTGAGTCCTATGGTGACCTAGTGACACGGAGTCCTATGGAGTCCTATATGTGGTCTATATTCTTTTTGTGTGCTGAGCAACATTATAGGAGGGGCCACTGGAATTATACTATAATCTTCTGCTATTTAGAGGTTTACCACGTAATCCATTATCTTCTCCATAGCATGTAGATTTTAGACTTTAAATGGATGAAGTGTATATTTTTTTAAACTACCACTCAAAGTTCAAAGTTCAAAGTAAGCTTTATTCGATTTTTCAGTTAAAATCATAAAAACACTGCAAAGACATTTATACATACAACATTTAAAAGTGACATGTGCATAATCAATACAAAAAAAAACGCTTACTTAATCGTTAAAAAACATCTCATAAAATTCATAAAAAACCATAAAAGGCGAGCATTTCATTGATATCACACAGCAGTACACGACAGAAAGATAATTTAATACAATGATTTTCTATATGTAATTACCGATTTTAGAAAACATGAAACGGCGTAAAAAACATGATCTCCTTCTAACTGTAACATTTTCAGGTATGCTGGTCTACATTTTCGAATCCCCCATCGCTTTAAAAAAGGCGTCAAAAATTGTTTTCTGGGGTTCGTGTATAACTTACAAAAAAACATAATATGAATATTAGACTGCACCGATGTGCTGTCGCAAGGACATATTAGTTTAGTAAAGGACCAGTCATTAAGGTTAGGTAAGGTAACCATGCGGAAGAAGGAACCCAGACGTAAACGGGTCAACAGCATTCGGGGGTATGGACTCTGTACCAGGACGAGGTAGGTTTAAAGACCCTCGGTTGGTGTAATTGCCTGGTAATTTAACACTGTGCGTTTTGATTTTTCATTATTCCATCTGGAAGTTTCTAGATGGGTGGTTATCATTTTTTTCAGGGCTGATCTTGATAACCCATTTAGAGTTATAGGATTATCAAAAAACACTAAATGGCCTAGTTCAATGAATATAGATCTCACATAAGATAACCATTTGACATTAGCTGCCCCATCTAGAGCTAAACAATCTTCAATAAGGTCTCTGTTAAATCTGGCTTCCTGTGTGACCCAAACCTTGTGCCAGAGCAAAATGGGGGACATCTTAATGATGTCATTAAGGTATGTAACTCCTACCTCAATGTGTGACATATACGTAGAGGTACTTTTAGCCACTCCCAAAAGATGACAAATAAATTGGTTTTCACAACTTTGTAGGGAGTGATCTTTCTCAATACCCCATATGCCAGCACCATAGGTAGCCGTGGATACGCATTTAGCTCGATAAATCTGGGTGAGCTCCTTAACAGGCTTACCACCAATTTTATCGGAGAAAGCGCGCAGCGCACCTATGGTTCGGCTATAAGCCAGCTTCCTGGCAGCTATAGCTGCCTGCCAGCGACGCCGTCTGTCAAACAGGATTCCCAGATAACAGAATTTATCTGTTGTGGCTATTTTTTGATTGTCTAGGAATTTACAGTGACATGCATCGAGCGTTTGCGAATTCGCAAATGATGCGAATCGCAATTTTAGCGCAATTGCGACCGCAATAGGCAGTGTAGAAATGCATCAACCAAAGATTTGCGAAATTCGCTAAATTATCGCAAATAAAGAGAAATCGCAAAAAATAAACAGAGAATCCAATTGCGAATCCTTATTTGCGAATCGCAATTACCGATTCGCAAATAAGGAATCGCAATTGATATGCATAAAAAATCGCAATTTGCGATTTTCACCAAAATCGCTATTTTGCACTTGCAAATTAAGAAGGGACACTACCAGGTGGTAAAAATGAAAATGTAACCTGAAACACCTGCTAACCAACTGAAAAAGTATAAAACACACCCACACAAGGCCCCAGAGCACAAAATGGCTGGTCTTTACCTGATGGCGAGGAGGATGCGGCTGCTAGGTGCTCGACAGAGAAGGAGGCAAATCAATGAACGCATATTCAGAGTGCACGTAACTTTGCTTGGCCAGCAGGACGACGAAATATACGATAAGTATAGGCTGAATGGACAAATGATTATTGATCTCATTAATGAATTGGACCCCATTCTGCAACGCCAGACACATAGGACCCAAGCTATCCCAACGCACGTCCAAATATTATGTTGCCTACACCTACTGGCATCAGGCAGTTTTCAGGGAGTAATTGCAGTTGCCGGAGGGGTCTCACAAAGTGCATTATCAAGAATGTTGAAAGCGTTCCTTGATGCCATGATCTCCCGGATACATGCACATATCAGTTTTCCAATATCAGCCCATGACCTAGCTTAGACTAAGCAGGAATTTTACCAAACGGCTGGCTTCCCACAAGTAATAGGTTGCATAGTGTAGGAAGGTACATCCTGACTATGGTTGCCCCCAACTTTTTGCCCTGTGTTTTAGCTGGTTTTGGACATAGTCGACCTGGGACCCTGCCAATCAGGACCCCAGGCCTACTGCTCTCTCTTTAAAATGGATTCCATGTACCCTAGGTACATTTCCAATTGGTACTGGGCCACCTTATCAGACCCTGTAACTCAGGGCATAGGTGTACCCAGGGCCGCCAGGGGCTGCAGCATGTATTATGCCACCCCTGGCTGGCCTCTTAAATTTGACACAACTGGCTGCATGACAGCTGGGGCGAAGTCGTGTAACCACCCTTCGCTTTAGGTATAGTAGCTCTATATCTAACCATACAATGGACACCCGAGTTCCTATCAGTCACTCCTATGGCAGGCCTTACCAATCCTGAAGGCAGAGTGCGTGGGCTCGTGTGAGCTAGGTTCAGGCCCGAGCCGAGCCCGGTTGCAGCTTGCGGAATCAAGACCCAATAGCTGTTCCATGATAACGCGTACCATATCGGTAACTCCGGTGTCGCGTTATCGAGGCATGTCGAGTAAGGGGTCATACGAATCGGGGTGCTGCCCTCTCACCAATTCCGGCGATGAGGTTAGCATCCCACCCTTCTAGAGGGACACGACATGTACGTAACTGTGAACCCCGGTTAAAGTTAACTGAAGCCTCAGCTCCACAAAATGGATGCTGCCACCACAGACACGAGTCTGACCTCCTGCTGCTGGGAGTCCTTCCAGCGAGGAGCACTTGGACAAAGGGTTTCCTGTCGAGGGCGCTGTTCGCACCGTCCCAGACAGGGTTTGTGTATTCTGGGTAGGTAGGGCTTTGGCGAGAAGGTGACTGCGAAGTGGCACCCCGGTGCTCACTACGCATCTGCCGGTTAGAACCAGTTCCAGGGGCGACAGCCCTGGCCTGGGGAAAGTCCGGCAGGGGAGAGGGGTGTAACCGCCCCCTTCCTGGTCCCACCCTTAGGGCAGGACCTAGTCATGTACCCACCCCTTTCTTTAGAATAAAAACCGGAGCGGGGACCCTTCCAAATTAGATCATCTTTGATTCAAGAACTACTTTCTACGAAAGGACATTCAAGACTCTTCTCAAGATTTCTCCCTTACCTCGAGGGACCGGCCATCATCAGAACCTGCACGCTCTTAAAAACCAGCACGACCATCGAGGTAACTCTCTGGTGAGTGCTCTGGGGTCCGAGAAGCCCCGACCCTGAGCCGCTCCAGCACCGAAGTGCAGTCTCCCAGCATCTCCACGATCTGCGTGGGGCCCTTCTGCTCGCTGCTCAGCACGTTGTCTGGTCACTAGCCGCTGGCTTGTGTCCTTCTGTGACGACACCCGAGAATCAGTACTGCTGGTCTGGTTGCTCCAGACTGGCCCTTGCTTCCATCTTTGCGAGAAGCACCCCGGACCCTCCTGGTCCACTCAAGACGCCCTCTTAGGCCCACCACGTGGCCCTGAGAACTGCCAAGGCTTGTTGCCCCATCCTGGGCCCAGCGACGCCGACAGCATCATCCTTCGTGGGACAGCTCGCACCTCCGCCGTGGTCGCCGACAACGCCTCCTGGTCCGTGAGACTGCAGAGCCTAGCGTCGCCCACTCACCTGGTCGAGGTGACGGCCAACCGGTGCCTTCCTGGTACCCTCTGACTACTGGCAAGTAGTACGAACTTGGTCCCCTCTGCTTTCAGGTTTCTTCAATCTCCGATCCAGGCTTGGATCTCTACGAACTATTCAGCACTGGTCGCCGGCCAGCAACTCTTTTCTTCCGGCTCCTGGCTCGTCAGCGAAGACCCCGACGCCTGTAAGACTTGTGCAGCCGCAGCCCTCGTGGCTAGGTAACTCGGCATTTCGGTGCCTGCATAGCCTCCTTACTCTAGGGTCCCGAGTCCCTCGCTTCCGACTTGCCTTATCGGGTCCGCCCGAGACCTTAATCTTTCCGTGTCCTCGGACACTTGTTCCTAATTGTGCACTTGAAGTATTTGCTAAAGAGATTTGGTTTGTGCTTAGTACCCTGTCCTCATAAAGAGTACAGGGCTGTTGTGATTCTTAATAAATATACTGTTTATTTTCATAACACTTGTGTGGTGTCCTTTCACTGGGTGTTCAAGGGGTACATGTGTGGTAAACAGCTGGCTTAACACGCCCTCTCGAGTCTTTAGCCTTAGACTGCTCGTATCCACGCTACTAGGATAGCTGGTCTATAGGTTGACTTACAACCAAACACCATAAGGGTCGTTGGAACGATACATAGCGGTCGCTAGAATAGCGAACGTTGCATATCGGGCCAACTTCTCACACATAGATTGTACCCATGTAGCAATATGTCCCCCAGCTACACAGGAATATTTGTATCGGAATAGGAAATGCTACCATTCCCTCAACATTCAGGTTGTGTGTAATGCCAAAACCATCATTACAGACATTGTTGCACAATTTCCTGGCAGTGCACATGATTCATTCATCTTCCGGCAAAGTGGCATGCACACCCGACTTGCAAGGGGAGATTTTGGAGAGGGACATTTGCTAGGTAAATATGTGCTACACAGCATTACAAACTAGTCACAAATGCATATCTGAAACATATAGTTGACATATCTTCTTTTTTCACATGTAGGCGACAGCGCATACGCCTTGCGCAATTACCTCATGACACCTTACCTCAATCCTGCAACAGCCGCCCAAAGAAGATACAATGCTGCGCACATCTCAACAAGGAATGTGATTGAGAGAACATTTGGGCTACTAAAGAGCAGATTCAGATGCCTACATAAGACTGGAGGAGCTATGAAGTACAACCCAGAGCAATGCTGCAAAATTGTGGCAGCATGTGCCATGCTGCACAACATAGCGACGAAGGGAGGCCTGGAAATTGACCTTTCTGACAGTGACTCTGAGGATGAAAACCAGCCACTCCTTCACCAACATGCCCAACAAGGATCTGACGCAGCAGAAGGACGCAGACGCAAAATTGAGATCACACAAAATTACTTTTAAGGTGAGTAATGATGACACAAAGACAGTATGGTTTGCAAAGTAATTATTTATGATAACTATATGTGACCTGGAAACAGAGATGCACTTCAACAGTGACTTTGGGCACAGTTTTGTTGCCAACAACTTTTACTATCTCTTAAAAAAAAAAATACTTGTCAGTCAGTCATGAGGTCACAATGTGAGAATGGTTCATTCACCATTATAACGGGATTTGTACATGTAAGTTCAGCGTTTCTTGCCCCGAACTCCGAGACGCCTCTCGGCAGCAGCATCTTCTTGCCCTAGGCTGTGTGTGGATGTGATGGCAACGCGTTTTGACCATCTAGCCTCATTCACAATTGGCATTGGCGTATTGGTCATGCCTGAGGCACCCTCAGTGACTACATTTGGTGCGGGGATGTTTTCATCACTTGTAGATGCAGTCACCATCTTGACTGCGTTTGTCACTTGCTGTGATCCTGTAGCAACATCACTGTTACCATTGGTCATCTTGGTCTGCATCGTACACATTCTACGTGACAACATAGCTGTTGCTGTGGCCAGTGTGTTGTTGGACTCCACTTGCAATTGCAGTTGCTCCATGAGTTGTTGATGCTGTGCATTGTGTGCTTTTTGTCCCTCCAACATTACTCTTGTCATTTCCTGGAGACTAGTGGCAAGCAGAGCTATGCTACCAGACATTTTTGCTATTTCGCCCTTGATTAATCTAGTGTTTTTTGCCTGCAGGCGATGTGACCGGAGCCTCTGTCCCTCCAAGCCACCCCATACATCATTCAAATGTTCAACCTGCTGTGGCCTCCGTGTTCTGCGTCGTCTCCGTGTCAACCTTGCATTGACTCTACGGTGGAAGGATGTTCTACTTGTTGCAGAAGTACTTTGTGGGTTGATGACATGAGGTGGTGCTTCAGCCTCATCATCCGTCTGATAGGGGACCAAACTTTGGACGGGTGTCCTACGTGAATGTGGGACTCGTGAATGGATGCTTTGCGCAGGTGGTGTGTCTTCTGCTTCAGAGGCGCTGCTCAGCTGCATGTCCTGGACATCTTTGTCCCCGGCCTCACCATGTTCTGCATCTGTGAGTTTAAACAGTGCACACCTGCATTAATGTATGCTTATTTGGTTATGTGAGTGTTGTACGATGAATAAACATTTATACTTTGGCACACTTACTACACTTTTGGATTTGGTGTTAATTATATGTTTGTCTGTGACTGTAACTGCTTGACCAAACTACATGTCCCATGATGCACTTGCCATACCATTGAAATTGATGTTAATGTTTTAATGCTTGCGTGTGCGCTATGCAGAGCTAACATTCACACTGCTGTGATAGGGGCAATGTACACATGCATTCCTCTTACCTTTGGACGTGTGTGCTACTCCGGAGGTATCCAGATTTGTCACACCAACAACTGCTTCTTTCTGGATTGTGCTCTCAATTAGATCATCCATGGGAGTGTTGCTGGTGTGTGGTGGTGTCCCTCCTCCAGTTAGTAGTGCAGCCTTCAAGCGGTCTGCAATGCACGCCTTGGCCCTACTGCGCAAATCGTACCACCTTTTTTTCAGTTCGTCGGTGGTACGATGAGTGACCCCAATTGCGTTCACTCTGCTTTGGATCATGAGCCATATTCTTCTTTTCTCCTGCTCAGGCACCTTGAGAGAAGCCTTCCCAAACAGCTTCTCATTGTTGTGCACAACTCCCTCAATCAGGGCTTCAATTTCTGTTTCAGAAAACTTTAGTTTTCTTTTCCTGCCTCTTTGAGAGTCCTCAACAGTTTCTGCAGGCTCCATTTTGTTTGAATAATCAGACACACTCCTCTCCTGCTCCCAGTACCAGCTCCCTCCTCTCTCTGTGATCCTGGAGTGAAAATGAGGCTCTCAGAGCACACTTCCTGTATCAGAAGGAGGCTTGGAGGGCACATTTCCTGGTTCTGACATCATCAATATGCATCAACGTGCGACCTCGCAATTTGCGATATCGCAAATTGCGATATCGCAATTTATTCCTGCGATTTTTAGCGATTCCTTAGAAAATCGCAATTATATTGTTGCATCCCGTTTTGCGATTCCTTATTAGCGATTCCTTAAAAATCGCTAATAAGGAATCGCAAAACGTTTTGTTGATGCATGTCACCGATAGTGCAGGGAGTTCTATTGATCTTCTGGGTACAGGGCATCGTGAAGGTTTTTGAGATGTTTACTCTAAAGCCTCTGTCCCTCATGTAGCTCGTAAACGTATTTACCGCCCGCTGTAAACCAATTTTAGTCTGGGACATTATAGCCGCTTCGTCGGCATATATTAAGATTGGCACCGGGGAGCCCTTAACAGTTGGATAATCATTGGGTAAGGTTGAAAGGTGCTGGCCAATGGAATTGATGTAATATGTAAAAAGCAATGGAGCCAGTATACAACCTTGTCTCACCCCTCTGGTAATGGGGAATTTCTCCGAACATTCCCCCTGTTTCCCATACCTAACTCTTGCCCCGGCGTCTTTATAGAGCTCTTTAATGAAGGTGATGATGCGGACGTCAATACCCATTTCTCCCAGTGTTGCCCACAGAAAAGCGTGAACAACACAATTGAACGCGGAGCTAAGGTCAATAAAAGTTATAAAAAGTGCTCCGCGTTTGGCATGTGTGTACTTGGAAACAAGAAGGGACAAATTTAAGCATTGTTCTGTTGTCCCTATTCCTTTTCTGAACCCATACTGTAGGTGGGAAACCACATTATGGTCTTCCTCCCAGAGTTGAATTCTTTTTAGGATTATTCTTCCAGCCACCTTCATAAGACCATCCAAGAGGGATATCGGCCTATAACAAGTAGGGTCGTCCCTGTTACCTTTTTAGGTCTCGCGCCTGCGATGCATATGGCGAAGCCATATGCCATCGCGCAGGCGCGATACTATTGCTGCCGTGTCTGCTTCCCAGGAGACAGGAGATTTCACGCGCACGCTCTGAAAAGCGATCGGCGCCGGCCACGCGCGCGCGTTTCCCAATCTCCTGTCTCTCTGGGAAGCACAGTGAGCCCCTGAGATTGGGAGGCGCGGCTCCTCTTGCTCAAGGGCAGAGTCCTCGCTTGGGATGGATGATACATAAGCAGAAGTAACAGTTTCAGCTTTGCGTGAACTCTCTTCTCTGTTCCTCTATTAACTTGCCCCTGCCGGTTATTCTTCTGACATGCTTGCTGAGACAGTCGTTTTGCTGAGCGGAGCATTCCGCAGCCACCCTGCACAGCAGAGTATAGGGAAAATATTGTGCCAATTCATAACTCTGTGAGATATTCATCGTAGTTAATTCCTCATTACTGCTACCACCACAATCTTCTTGTGTATAACTGCATTGTGTCGCAAAGTCTTTCGTGTAAGAGCATGTGTGATGTGTTGTGTGCTTTGACTGATGGTGTTCATACACGTCACAAACATTGGCACCGCTAATCTGCCTTTAATGTGGTAAAAACATGCATACCGTGTTAGGCGACGCCATTGTGTTCATACGAGTTACCACGTTAAAGTCGGATCTGTTAACTTTGCCATGATGATTGCAACTGAGACCATATATGCTGCTGCGTGTGATTTAAGGACACTTCTATAATAGAAAAAACGCCAATATCAGTTTTTTGTATCTACTATAATTTTTGGATGTCTTTAAAGATAGAGGATATATAGTGGAGCTGGATGTAAATCCTAATCCTGTGCACTAAACAGAACTGAGCTGTTGAACGCTCTCTTAATGCATTGCAATCACTATTTTTGATGCAGAGCGATGTGGTAGTGGCCTGGTGTGCTGATTTCTTGGAGCTAATTACTAGCCATGTGTTCTTGCGATTGTCTTTTCCCATACTATGTGGTTAAACGTATACTTTGGCTATGCTTCATCATGCAGCTGCAAGAAGTGCTATGCAAAACTCCTTATGGGGGTCTCACTGGTTAGTCGCTTTTTTAGGAACAGGTGCACGATCGTAGTTGTGTTCACTATTACCATTCTCATAAGGTCAAATAAGCATTCAAATTCCCAAGTTCAGTAGTATGACGTTTCGTACTTTTTAATGGGGGCCACTCGAATGATGCCATTTTGTGGACGAGTATAATTCAGCATAATTAAGGATTTGATACATAATCCATCGTCTGCTGCATAATCTGCAAATTTCAACAACAAATTGTTTCTAGCGGATCAGAGGTAGCTAAAAATATAGCAACTTGTAATGCGCTCATTGGAAGGCCGTTCGCAAAGGTTGACTGATCACCTTTTTGTTGGCTATTGCTGCATTGCTCTGTCAAACTGGTAGTAATGAGGTGAGAGATTTGTCCACAAATTCGGTGTTTTAAAAATCAAAAGTTTACCAGGTAATGCTCTGACACAATTTTCCTCATATCGTCCCATAACTTGGTCCTAATCTACTGCGCAATTCCAGTGGCCTCGTTTTTAATATGCTGGAGTTTTTTTGTCTCTTGCCACGCAGAATCTGGCACCGAGTAGATTAGGCCCCACGCATAATATTGCAACTATTGACTGTTATGCCCAAACATTGTTTTGTTCACATATTCCCCTGTATGCCATCTTGTCAAACGAGGAGTAGCTGTTTTAAAAAGATGACGTGCATAACTGTTCCTGTTTACTTTGAATTTTGCTCATTACATTATTCCCCGCAGCCTCTAAAATGTTTTATAGTTAGGTTATCTCCTAAGTGGATTGAGTTGGCGGCTTGGGATCTCTCCGTTGCCCAAAGGTTCTGAAAATAAGTTACTGCCATGCCTTCAGTGACTCCAGAGAAACACTGATTTTCTTAATTGAGAGGCATACAGCAGGTGCGTTTTCTGGCCTTGATCTTTGTGGGTGAACACTGACTTTGCACCTGGCATCTCGTATTTGCTTAGTTAGAGCACACATTCTTTATTTTTTTGTATTTAATTTTTTTTACTGTTAAACGTTTACACTTGTTCAACTTGTTCTTTGCCTTTGTATTCTGGAAATTTCGCTTGTGTGCACAATTTTCAGCCCCTGCACAGTACCTATGGAGTAAACTATGGAGTTGTGCAGATTTTGCGCTTTCACGAGTGAGCTCGCATTACAAATCAGTTTTGATGGGAAGCTTTTGTGAATTTGTGCATTCTGGTACATACTAAGTGTAATCTCGATTATGTTCATTGTATTTACCTCAGGCCCTCTGCCCTTTTTTCTGCACTTTTTGAGGGTGTTTCAAACTCATTATTGGGCTGTAATGTGACGAATTGTTTTTCATATATATAGTTCTTGAGAGCCCAAAAAGGCTGACTTAAAGTTCTGAGAAGGGACCGGGCTGAACAAAGGACTCAAGAAAGAGAAGGCATTAGGCACTGTCCTGCCAAGAAATAGCGATACAGTTGACAGAGCAAGTATATGGTATAATGCTGCACATTTTGTGGTGGTATTACTTCATTATTTTCTTTTTTATGCATTTACATTCACCTCAGTAGTACCAGTTTAACACGCAAATACAGCGATAGGCAACAGTAAAGTGACCAGTCAACATTTTCAAGAGACCTTCCACTCTGAAGTAAGACGTGTCGTTGCATTTTTACTAATGTTTGGGCTTGAATCGTCTTTTTTATTAGCCCATCAGCTGCTGCATATTATGCAGATCTTACCTGATAAATCCATTATTATGTATAAAACAAGGCGGCTGCAGAATCGCATAATTCCAGTGCCTGTTAATATGGTTCTATGTTGCCATCTCTGGGTTCTAGTGGCCATTTCAAATCACTTTGCCTTCAATATTAGTCCATATTACATGGTTGCACATTATGTATGCGTCTGTGTGTATTTACCAATTTAAGCACTGTCTAAAGGTGTCCTACCAGCAGGGAAGCTTTGTGTGGGGGAGGGGTAGGGATGGTTGAGTTAGAAATCAATCTATATAGGGTGAGGCCCATTGCAGACCAGAGAGTTCATGGAAGTGCATGTCTGCCTTTTTTAGGTCTCGCTGAACCAACGCGCATGCGTTGTTCTGCGAGAGTATAGTAGGCAAAATAAACTCTTGAAACCAGCGAGGATTGCATGTGAGGTACTCAAGCGCGACGCTTCCCCAGCATTTGCTTGGCCTCACTTCTCAATTACACCCCATATGGTGTTCCCTCCCACTCGCTCGCACATCAAAGGCTGCTGCTTCCCCGTCAATGCGCTCCCCTCCCGCCCCCCCACAGCAATGCCAAGAGCTTGTTAACCTTGGCGTGCTTCTCTTAGGTGCAGGTAAGTTACCAAAATTGCTAATACTGCTCTGATCGCATATCCGTTATTCAGCAGTTCATTTTTTTCCTTTTGGTGAGGGCTTGTTTATCATTTTTTTTAACAGAAGTACCGGCTGCTTTGAAGTGCCTACGAGCCACTTGAGTCCCTTTTTGCACTACTGCCAACGGTGTCTTTTATTTTTAATGTACTAGCGGGGTCTACATAGCTCCCTGCAGCTCCTTCACAACGCTTTCTCAAGATGGAAAATCACTAAAAAGCTAGGATCAAGGCATAGTCCAGCTAAGTGTGAGGAGGGTCCCAACACAACATTTGTCATGTACTATTACCCAGAAAAGCAATATAAAATTAGAACTGAGAGTGATGCGCTATGAAGCACCGTTTAGAAGAGAGAGAATTATAAGTGTCAATAATTTTATGCTATTTTTCACGAGCATTTGTTGACAGGATAGGAGCACGAACTTCTCCCTTCTGCCATTCTAATAAACAAAAATAGTACAAATCCATGATTCAAAGCTCCGTACAAAGATGAGTTACGACCTCGGTCTGTGTTGGTTGGAGACCATGTTCCAGCCCCTTTTATTTGACGACCTATTTGCCTTGTAGGAGTTGAAGTCTGTGTGCTCCCATTGAAGCAATTGCACTGAGTTGCCTTTTTCCAGCAAACTGTAACAGAAAATGCAAGAAGTAACAGGTTCATAACTTCTGTTGTGTATCTAATTTTAAGTTGCGGAAGAGGGATCCGCCTGGAAATGTAATTCTTAGGCCCAGGATAAGCAAACATTTATGCTGGCATATGGATTCACAATAGTAAGTCATGTTTCAAATTACTTAGTTTAGAGAGGTCCGGCACACGGGTACGGGAGGAGCAGCCGAGAGACGATTGGATGCTGATGATAGATATGATGTAAGTAGCCTTTCTTCTGAACTTTTATTTTTGTGGCTTGGGATCTGACAAGGCAAGAGGGAGAGAAGTATGGTTGTTGTAGAAGTGACCTGTACAAGTCACAATGGTTTGATTTTCTCCTTTACCTGCACTTCTTTATTTGTTAATTAGCGATGTTAAATTTAATTCGCTCCTGCCATTGCTGCTCCATCGCTTGTGTTGGTTCCCTTCCTCCCAGCTGTTTCTGTTTGCTTTTTTCACATCCACTGCCACACCATCCCATCCCCTGTCCTGCATTCCTCCCTTGACCCTCGCGTTCCTAGTTGTATACACGTATTTACAATTTATGTATTATGTTTTCCTATATATGAGGATAAAAAGAGAGGTAAAGCTGTCTCTAGGCCAGATCTTAAAAACAGTGTCAATTGTTCTGCTTGTCAAGTACCCAGATAATGGGCAACAATAAATCAGATTCGAAATAACCTCTTCCACTAAGTAACTTCGGGTAAATTACAGCCACCGCATTATCAATCAGCACCACCACATTATCACTCAGCACAACCACAGCATCACTCAGCACCACCACAGCATCACTCAGCACCACCACAGCATCACTCAGCACCACCACAGCATCACTCAGCACCACCACAGCATCACTCGGCACCACCACAGCATCACTCAGCACCACCACAGTATCACTCAGCACCACCACAGCACCACCCCAGCATCACTCAGCACCACCCCAGCATCACTCAGCACCACCCCAGCATCAATCAGCACCACCCCAGCATCACTCAGCACCACCCCAGCATCACTCAGCACCACCCCAGCATCACTCAGCACCACCACAGCATCACTCAGCGCCACCACAACATCACTCAGCGCAACCCCAGCATCACTCAGCCCCACCACAACATCACTCAGCGCCACCCCAGCATCACTCAGCACCACCCTGCATCACTCAGCACCACCACAGCATTACTCAGAGCCACCCCAGCATCACTCAGCGCCACCCCAGCATCACTCAGCGCCACCCCAGCATCACTCAGCGCCACCCCAGCATCACTCAGCGCCACCCCAGCATCAGTCAGCGCAAAACCTGCATCACTCAGCGCCACCACAACATCACTCAGCGCAACGCCAGCATCACTCAGCACCACCACAGCATCACTGAGCGCCACCACAACATCACTCAGCACCACCACAGCATCACTCAGCACCACTACAGCATCACTCAGCACCACTACAGCATCACTCAGCGCCACCACAACATCAATCTGTGCAACCATTCAACAACTGGTTCAAATATGTTCTTCTCAATGTTTCAAGCTTTATTACAAATGTCACAAAAATATGTTAATATTTCACTTCTGTTCTTGGATTTTCATCACAATAAAATACACTGAACATAATCTTCACAAAAGTTATTTACAAAAGTTTAAGCTATTGCCATTATAAATTACAACCACTTTTATTTAAGTATTAATTATTTAAAAAAATTAAAAGCCATTGTTATTTGTAATATCAGTACATCTAAGTCACGTAAATACAAAACATGTTGCATTACAAATGCTATAGGTGTCACATTTGCCAAAGTTATAACTATTGGCATTATAAATGACAAAGCTATTAATTTAGCTATTTTCAAAACCAACACATAAATAAAAAAATTATCATTTACAAGACCAATAGCTCAAACTTTCATAATGCGAGACCTATTGCATTGCAAATGCTTGTTAAATATAGGGACCACAATGGCGTCGGTCCAGGAATCAATGAACCCACACTGATTTCCCATATTTAATACGTTTGTGAGTAAGGGGGCCCAAAAGTCCGGTTCTGCTTTATAAACATCCACCGGCATGCAGTCTGATCCTGGAGCTTTGCCTGGTGCACTTTCCCTAATGGCATCGTGGACTTCCTGAACGGTGAATAATAGGTCAATGGGAAATGGATTAGCTGGGGGATGCTCTGTAAAACTATTGTGTGATCCCCTTTCTATAAGTGAACACACCCCTGCTAATGGTGTGCTTTCTCCGAGGGTGAGATGGTTATACAGTTGTCTAAAATGACTTACCCACATTTCACCCGTTATGGCTAAATCCATGGTGTTGTCATTGTCCCTTGACTGGTATAAAGATTTTACCACCCTCCAGAAGGCAGAGCTATTCTTCTGCCTCGATGCCTCCAGTAATGACTCCCATGCCTCCCTTTTCAGGGTCAACTTTCTTTCTTTAATGGATAGTTTATATAACCTCCTGGTCTCACGTATTAGGTCTGGATTTTTTGGGGTTAAGCGCAGTGCTCTTTTTAGATCTTTCAGCGCAGTGGTGCACTTGCTATTGAACCACCCTTGGGGCTTTTTAGTATTCCCTTTAGGTACTCGGACCAACAAATTTTTGATGTGGTGCTGTATATTTGAAAAGGCAACCATTACATTCTTTGGGTCATTATGTTCTTCTAGGCATGCTGAAACGTCAGCAGCACACGATGTAAGCAAGTTGTGGAAGAACACTAGGGGCTGGATCTTTTCCCATTTAACAACATATCCGTTGGCTTTGGTTAAATTGATCTTATGTGGATAAGTGCATGCAATCGCTTTCCTACTGTGGTGCCCTGTAACATTTACACCGAAGATCAATGGATAATGGTCACTCGATAAATCTTTCCCAATTTCCCAGAAGCTTATGAACCCCGAGATAACAGGGGTAATTAGGGCAAAGTCTATCATCGAGTTACAGCCCCGACCATTAAAGGTTGGCTCAAATGGGACAGGTGGTGAGCAAGTCTGATTAATAAAGGAAAAGTCAAAATGAAAAACAATGTCATTGAGAAGAGACCCCGTCTTAGTGTGGGCGAAGTGTATGGGACCATCCTCCCCGTAGTCTGACAGACCGCACAAACCTGTTTCATGAGATGGGCAGATGGTACAATTAAAGTCCCCCACCCATACAATCATTTTATCCCCTACAAGCTCTTCTGCCAGTCGGTTAATACAACTCAAGATTTTTGCCATAGTAGGCTTCATCTCATTACTTAACATATTATTATAAAAGTTCACTAGTATAATGTTATGTGTAAGACCCCACTTAAATGATAGTATTTGAAAATACTGGCTAGAATGGAACTTGCCCACTTTGACATCCCCTGTGGTTGATACATAAGTGCAGAGACCCCCCTTGTTGCGGCCCTGGGTTGATGGAATAGCCGGTGAATGAAAAGTCTGGTATCCTAACAGGTGTACTTCCTCCAAGAGCCATGTCTCTTGGAAACACAGTATACCATGTTTTTGGATAATATCCAGCCAGGGCTTATAAGTAGTTTTGTTTCCAAGACCCGCCACATTCCATGAGAGTAGTGTATGAAAATTATTACTGAATTCCTCACGATTGGGTCCGGGACTCCCATTTAATTTAGGAGTGTACGAGGGGGGTATGTATAACGTATCCGCTGCAATCGGGGGAAGGAGGTTATGTTCATTCGGGGATAACTGAAGTTGATACAGGTCTGGGTGAGGGTCTAAATGTGTTGTCTTTATATTTTCCCCGGTTAGTAGCGGCACTGACCCTCCCACCATGTTTAAGGCCATTGTAGGTGGCCTTAGACTATCCGTTACTGTCAAGCTTGGCTCTTCCACTGATAAGTTACATGGGGATACTGATGGTGAAGTATTTCGGGGTTCCCAAGGCCTACACGCTCCGGGGATAACCCACTCACACTCAAGAACTGTTGGCACGGAAACTGTAAAATGCAAAGAACAAGTTTATTAAGACCCCATGGGGTGGTGGTACACTCAAACAGCACCCTTCGGTAATGCAAGAGGTATCACACCGAACACCGGTGTGACCCCGTTTATATACAATTTTAGGGTAATAAAAGATAGGCGGCACAAGTTAAGACACAGTTTTAGGGACATATATGGTCATGTTTTGGAATACTGCCAGCTCATTGGAGGGTTTCAAACCCACTGGTCAGTTAGCAGCACATTCCTGAAGGCTTACGGGTCAGTGGGAACTGCGCATGTGTGGCTTGACCAGTGCTAAAAATAGCCTGTTGCTGGGCAGACAAGAGTGGTCAGTGGAACGGACAAAGGACTAAAGGGCACGCCGGCCACGAGGCCGCTCATGGTCTAAGATGGCCGCTGCAACATTCAAAATGGCGTTATCGTATATAGCCAAGTTAAGGAGGACAACGTGTAGGTTCAGCTAATCGCTAATGCGGCCGGGCCAATTACGACAGACGACCCTTTTAGCGTTTAGCTGAATCTACCTCATAATGAACATAGTCAGGATGTTCGTCCTCGACGTCTATTAACATAATTTGTGTCACCTCTTTGTGTAGCATTATTTTGTCGTGAGCAAGAGCTCGTCATGATGGTAGGCAAGCTGATAGACACATTGAACATAAGGCTGGGCCGCATTGAATACATAAGCATATAAAGAACATTGCTCCCACAAGTATACAGAGAATTGTCAACAGTTTCCAGCCCCAAGTTGCAATCATGGACCAGAACCATCCTGAAAGTGTCCAAGTTCCATTGTCCGGGTGTATTTCGGCAGCTATTTTATGCAGCTTGGAAATAGCATCATACACAGATGGAGAATTGTCCGGGACATAAACGCAACAGCTGCTTCCGATAATTCTACATGCCCCCCCACGATCAGCCAAAACAACATCCAAAACCATTCGATTTTGGAGGGTGACAATTCTGGAAATCTGTAGTTCCTCGGTAATATTCCCCAGGGCAACGGCAGTGTCATTCGCAACAGCCTCGACAACGCGTGTCAGTCGCCTAATTTTCCGGCTGTTCAATGCAGCCCCCACAAAGGAGAATAGTCCCAAATTAAAATCCACATACTGTTGTAATGCAGTGTCCGTTTGATCAATGTCCTCTAGGGCAACAGTTCGTTTAACCCTGTTCAAAACGAAATCGTGGTACAATGTGTAATCATTGTGGTACATTGGAGGGGCAATGAATACAGGAGGTAGCACAAACGATACATAGCACGTGCCCAACCACCCCACTGGAAGCTGATGGTACCCCTTCGTTCCACAGATAAAGTATGTGTTTCGAGATGCAACAAATGAAATGCCATTCGGGCTATCAAACGTGAGAGTAATGTTACATTCGCTTTTCCCCACTGCAATCGTGCCCTTGTTTCTAATGCATAAATCGGCTTTTGTAGCAATAACATTTATGACATGAGCGCTAGATACATTCACATTTCGCTGATTGCTATATACACGTGGAGCAGATACATTGTCAGGCCTGTACTCTTCCCATTCGAAACGTGTACCCTCAGCCCGGGGAAACCCATCCTTGTCATGGGAACATACTTTATTCAAACGGAAAAGCACCCCCCCTTTAGTTGGCCATCTCAGAGTAAAGAGGAGGGTGTACCAGGCGTTGCATGACCCATTGTGCGAAAACGGGAGTGGGATAAGTGGGGTGCCCCCTCTCTTCTGGTGCCCAGGCAACATTCCGCACACCCAGCAATTAGAGGTATTGGTCATATTATGCGTGTGGTGAAGAATCTGAATGAAGCTGTTATTTAAGTACGTTTGACGATGGCGCTCTTCATGGAAAGGCAATGTAAAATGAAAATGTTCAGACGGTGCCGGGGTAGTCGGCAGCAAATGTTCACGTACAGGCACCACAAGTTCGACTACCCAGGCTATAACAGCAATCACCACAATGGTCAAGACAAAGAGAAAGGCACCCAATATTTTCTTGTCACGAGATGCCGTTGGTGCCATAGTTCAAGAAAGTTTGTGCAAAGTCTCAAGTGGCACAAATTATTCACAATGTTTTCACAAATTGTCTCAGATACACGTGCGTGTATACCTAAAAAAAGAAAAATGCGGTGCTGAACTCCGAGGTAGCCGTTGTTTTCTTCTCCGGGCCAAGACGGGTGTCGCTACTCTGGCAGAACTGATCCCCCCCCCTTGGAATTCCCAGTTTCCGTTTCACAAACCTGGAGCGGTAACCAACCAGTCATTAAACAAGCATTAGAAATGCAATAGGTCTCGCAGCATTAGAGTTAGTGCTTTTAGAATTGTTTATATTTTTTTTGTTGTAAATCTTTTGCATTTTATTTTTTGTAGGCAATGCAAAAGATTTACAAATCAAAAAAGCAATAAGCAAATGTAAAAGCTTTAAGTAAAAATCCTGCGAGACCTATTGCACTGTGTGAGGGTGAGGTGTTGAGGGTGAGTGAGGGTGGGGGTGAGTGAGGAGTTGAGTGTGAGTGAGGTGTTGAGGGTGAGTGAGGTGTTGAGGGTGAGTGTTAGTGAGAGTGAGTGAGGGTGAGAGAGTGTTATTGTGAGTTAGGGTGAGGTGTTGAGGGTGGATGAGGGTGGGGTGAGGTGTTGAGGATGAGTGAGGGTGAGTGAGGGGTCGAGGGTGAGTGAGGGTGAGTGAGGGTGAGTGAGGGTGAGTGAGGGTGAGTGAGTGTGACTGAGTGTGAGTGATTGTGAGTGAGGGTGAGTGAGGGTGAGGGTGAGTCATAGTGAGTGAGGGTGAGGCGTTGAGGGTGAGGCGTTGAGGGTGAGGTGTTGAGGGTGAGTTGTTGAGGGTGAGGTGTAGAGGGTGAGTGAGGGTGAGTTAGAGTGAGGGTGAGTTAGGGGTTGAGGGTGAGGTGTTGAGGGTGAGTGAGGGTGAGGCATTGAGGGTGAGTGAGGGTGAGGTGGTGTTGAGGGTGAGTGAGGTGTTGAGGGTGAGTGTTAGTGAGAGTGAGTGAGGGTGAGGGTGAGAGAGTGTTATTGTGAGTTAGGGTGAGGTGTTGAGGGTGGATGAGGGTGAGGTGTTGAGGATGAGTGAGGATGAGTGAGGGTGAGTGAGGGGTCGAGGGTGAGTGAGGGTGAGTGAGGGTGAGTGAGGGTGAGTGAGGGTGACTGAGTGTGAGTGATTGTGAGTGATGGTGAGTGAGGGTGACTGAGTGTGAGTGATTGTGAGTGATGGTGAGTGAGGGTGAGTGAGGGTGAGGGTGAGTCATAGTGAGTGAGGGTGAGGTGTTGAGGGTGAGGCGTTGAGGGTGAGGTGTTGAGGGTGAGGTGTTGAGGGTGAGGTGTTGAGGGTGAGGTGTTGAGGGTGAGTGAGGGTGAGTTAGAGTGAGGGTGAGTTAGGGGTTGAGGGTGAGGTGTTGAGGGTGAGTGAGGGTGAGTGAGGGTGAGTGAGGGCGAGTGAGGGCGAGTGAGGGCGAGTGAGGGCGAGTGAGGGCGAGTGAGGGCGAGTGAGGGCGAGTGAGGGCGAGTGAGGGCGAGTGAGGGCGAGTGAGGGCGAGTGAGGGCGAGTGAGGGCGAGTGAGGGCGAGTGATGGTGTGGGTGAGGGGTTGAGGGTGAGTGAGGGTGAGGGGGTTGAGGGTGAGTGAGGGTGAGGGGTTGAGGGTGAGTGAGGGTGAGGGTGAGGGTGACTGAGGGTGAGGGATTGAGGGTGAGGGATTGAGGGTGAGGGATTGAGGGTGGGTGAGGGTGAGTGAGGGTGAGTGAGGGTGAGGGGTTGAGGGTGAGTGAGGGTGAGGGGTTGAGGGTGGGTGAGGGTGAGTGAGGATGAGGGGTTGAGGCTGGGTGAGGGTGAGTGAGGTTGAGGGTGAGTGAGGGTGAGTGAGGGTGAGTGAGGGCATGTGAGGGCGAGTGAGGGTGAGTGATGGTGTGGGTGAGGGGTTGAGGGTGAGTGAGGGTGAGGGGTTGAGGGTGAGTGAGGGTGAGTGAGGGTGAGGTATTGAGGGTGAGGGGTTGGGTGAGGGTGAGTGAGGGTGAGGTATTGAGGGTGAGGGGTTGAGGTTGGGTGAGGGTGAGTGAGGGTGAGGGGTTGAGGGTGAGTGAGGGTGAGGGTGAGTGAGGATGAGGGGTTGAGGGTGGGTGAGGGTGAGTGAGGATGAGGGGTTGAGGGTGAGTGAGGGTGAGTGAGGGTGAGGGTGAGTGAGGGTGAGGGTGAGTGAGGGTGGGTGAGGGTGAGTGAGGGTGAGGGGTTGAGGGTGAGTGAGGGTGAGTGAGGGTGAGTGAGGGTGAGGGGTTGAGGGTGAGGGTGAGGGTGAGTTAGGGTGAGGGGTTGAGGGTGGGTGAGGGTGAGTGAGGGTGAGGGGTTGAGGGTGAGTGAGAATGAGTGAGAGTGAGGGTGAGTGAGGGGTTGAGGGTGAGTGAGGGTGAGGGTGAGGGGTTGAGGGTGAGTGAGGGTGAGTGAGGGTGAGGGTGAGTGAGGGTGAGTGGTTGAGGGTGAGTGAGGGTGAGGGTGAGTGAGGGTGAGTGCGGGTGAGTGAGGGTGAGGGTGAGTGAGGGTGAGGTGTTGAGGGTGAGTGAGGGTGCAGATCTCAATACAATACAAAATTCACAACTGGGAGTACGACGTGAAATTCCATGATGGACTTATAAGTAGTTCAAGCCAAGCCCCAGTGAATAACCTATGTAAAATGAACCACTGATAGAGACCACCACCAAGAAAGAATTAATATCGCAGGACAGTTGTGTGTGAATTCAAACTCTAGATTAAAGCATTTGTGTGAATGTGCAAGTTAAAGTCCCAATTACCAATGGAAGTGTGTACTACCTTGTATTTCCAGTACTTACTTACTTCTGGAAAAGTTTAATCTCACATGGAAATAAGATGGCCTAGGTAGTGTCTGTGTAACCACAGTCACAAACTGGTGCAACCTGAAGAAGTATAAGTACCTCTGATTAGGTGAAAGAATTCCTTTAATAGTGTATTGCATTCAAAACAATGTTCAGTCGTGGTAAATGTTTAAATGTGTAGGGAGCTCTTGCTACACAATAATAACTAATACTGTCACAATATGTGATCCACTGTTGCTATTGACATAATCATGAAAATAAATCGTCGCTATGTTCCCATGCTGGGAAAAGAATTACTCTGTCTGTCTGCTAATCAAAGAGCAACTCACACGTGAGACAACCATTCCTACTCAGACAGCGTGTAAGTATGGAGAGATGCTAGTTGCTCAACTCACCAAAGTACTGAGCGATAACTTCTATATGGTAACTGCTGTTTTAGCCAGTGAGGTCACACCCGACCTTTGGAACGCCAGTCCGCATAAGTTACTCGAGCGAGAGTCTTTAACTGCGCTCTGAAAACAGAGAACCACAGTCACCCACTGCAATAATATTCTAAAGAAACTGGTGAAATGTTAAATCCACGCAGTGTTTACACTCACCGATGGAAGACCGTCAGACTGTCGACCAGCTACATTCAACACCGAAGAAACACGAACCTGTCTAAAAAAACGCGCTCTGAAACAAAGAGACGCAATAAATGCCTAAACTGTATTGCTTGAAGACGACTGATAGCCCATAACCTCCCAGCGGAGTAGGTACTCACCGATAATCAACCGTGACAGTCCTAGTCTGCTACGTTCAACAAACAAGGTGAATGCTTGAAGCACCAGATCGGCTTAAAGCCGCGCGGGCTCGCGATCGTTTTGAATCGAGAGTGAAAGAGGACTACACGATAGCGCCATGTCGGAATGGTTTAGATGGCGTAAATAAATTCTTGATTCTCCAGGTGTTCTATTTTTGTACCAAGCTCCGAAGAGGAGTGCAAAAAGCTTATGTAGCCTGCAATAATGAATATTGTGGTACTAATTAAATGTCGAATCGTTTAGTTGGGAAAAACGGGATTCAAATACCAAAAGTAACTGTGTACTGCTCACTAGCTAATTATTATAATGAAGACGGGCTGTTAGGTGCAACCTAGAAAACCTGACAAGAACGTTGCTCACAAGCAGAAGATATGGAAATGTGTGCCAGGGGACTGCTTAAATAAGATGCTTTGTATGTGTAAATGTATGTGCTGTTTCGAAATGGAATCAAACGTGGACAGAAGGAAATGAGTGTGTACACAGCTCCAACAAGCCGGAGGGAAGAGAGGGGAGGGGGGAGGAGAAATGCGACACGGCGGGAAGGGGAGGGGGCGGAGCGGGTCAAATCAACAAACAAGCCGGAGGGAAGAGAGGGGAGGGGGGAGGAGAAATGCGACACGGCGGGAAGGGGAGGGGGCGGGACAGGGGAGGGGGCGGAACGGGGGAGGGGGCGGAGAGGGGACATGCACGCGCCCGTGACTTTTAAGGTCAATGCGCATGCGCATAAGCTTAATGCGCATGCGCATTGACCTTAAAAGTCACGGGCACTGCAAGGAATCGCCACGATTCCTTGCAGTGCAGATAAAGTGTGGATAACTCGCAATACTCTCGCCTTGCTCGATGCGCATGCGCATCGACAGGCGAGACCTAAAAAGGAACAAAAATCTTCTTATCGTGGGCGTAGATCGTAACGCTCTCTTCCGGTAGCAGATTGGTCCGGGAAGGCTCCCTCCACTTCGGCCGACGTCACAGCTGGGCTCTTTTCCTTTTCCAAGATCTCCTTATAGTCAGTCAACACAGCAGGAGTCACCAGATCCGGAGAGACACGGCGACAATGTGTCGAATGCACCCACCGCTTCCTGTTCGTCACTCGTACTGCGGTGCGGGTCGCCAGGAGGACCTGCTCGGGGCCCTTCCACCTGGGCTCCAAACTGCTTGCTCTTTCAAACGAACGGACCATCACATGGTCCCCAGGACGAAGATCGTGGCCCTCTCCAGTGGAGTTATCAGGGAGCGCTTCTCGAACCTGTTGATGAATAGAGAGCAAATCATTTGTTAATCGTGCCAAATAATCATTCATCATAACACAAGGCACATCATGTATTAATCGCGGCTTGGGCACCCCCCAGATATTCATAGGGCGGCCAAACACCACCTCATAGGGCGTAAGGCCAGTTCGTGAGTGGGGTACTGATCTAAGAGATAGTAGTGCTAGCGGCAACGCATCTGGCCACTTCAACGATGTAGACGCCACAATTTTGGCCAGCTTAAGCTTCAACGTGGCATTGTACCGCTCGACCAAACCTGCTGACTGAGGGTGGAATACAGCGTGGAACTTTTGCTGAATCCCTAACCCCTTCAGTACGTATTCCACAATCTTTCCAACAAAATGGGGCCCATTATCGCTCCACAAAAATTTGCAAACTCCAAAGCGAGGAAAGAATTCCTTAAGCAACACCTTAGCTGTTGTCAAAGCCGTATTGTCTTTCGTGGGGTAGGCCTCAACCCATTTGCTAAACGCACACACCACCACTAGGACGTACTTCAGGTTATTGCAGCGCTCGAGTTGGATGTAATCCATTTGAAGCACTTCAAACGGTGCAGAAGGTGGAACGAACCCTCCTTTCGGAGTATGGGTCCCCTTCCCAGGATTGTGTTGCAAACACACCAGGCAGGTCTGCACTACTCTCTTTGCAGTATTCGCAATCTCAGGATGTTCCCAAACTCGTGGTAAAAGACGAGTGATTGCAAGAGCTCCGACATGGGCCAGTCCATGAGTCATCTGGACCATCGCCTGTAAGTAAGCCGCAGGCAATTTATACTTCTCCATGTCTTTGCTTCTCCAACAACCTTCGTCGTCTAGTACCCCATCTGCTGCCCAAGCCGCAAGTTCAGATTCTGTAGCTGATTTTTTAATATCCCGTATCTCTGCTCTAGCGTCACTCCATCTCTCAGCCTGTGATTGTACCACGTACATAGGGGAGCTAGTTCGGGACATAGCCGTCTGCCTTGCTATGCTGTCTGCAAAGGCATTTCCTTGACCCACTTTATCCGTAATCTTCTTATGGGCACTGCACTTCACTATCGCTACTTTTTTAGGACTGAGCAACGCATTCAGGAGATCACGCACTAGCTCTCCGTGCATAATGTGCTCCCCGTGTGATGTCAGGAACCCGCGTTCCCTCCAGAGAAGCCCGAAGTCATGGGCCACTCCAAAGGCATACCGGCTGTCCGTGTATATGTTCACACATAGGCCAGCACTCAATTCGCAGGCTCTTGTTAAAGCTATCAGCTCTGCTGCCTGAGCCGATTTTTGTGGTATTCTAGCTGTTTCGACCACCGTCTTAAGAGTCGTGATCGCATATGCTGCGGAAGTCGTACCATCTGGCAGCCTCAAACACGATCCATCAACCCACAGTTCCCCATCCACATCTGGAAGTGGCACATCCTGTAAATCGACACGACCCTTTGTCTGTTCCTCAGTCAGGAAAACACAATCATGATGTTTTTCTTCCTGACCCTCCTCGGCCGGATAGGGCAATAAAGTCGCAGGGTTCAAAGTAGCGCATCTTTTCAATGTTATGTGTGGCGCTAAGAGTGTCAGCTCGTATCCTGTAAGTCGCGCACTCGTGAGGTATTGGGTCTTTGTTTGGTTTAACAGGGCATCTACCGCGTGGGGGACTAGCACCAACAATTTGTGTGATAACACTATGCCCTCACTCTGTCGTATGGCTACTGCTGTTGCCGCTACTGCTCGAAAACACCCAGGCAGCCCTCGTGCTACAGGATCCAAAATGGCAGAGAAGTATGCACATGGTCTCTGCTTATCCCCGTGTAACTGCACTAACACTGACAACGCACACCCATCATTCTCGTGTACGTATAATGTGAAAAGTTTCGTGTAGTCTGGTGTCCCTAACACGGGTGCGGAACAAAGGGCCTGCCTCAACTGTTCAAAAGCTCTCTGACATTCATCTGTCCACTCAAGAGGCATCGGTGTGGCTTTGGACAGTAATGCTAGCAAAGGCTTTATGATATGTGAAAAACCCATGATCCATTGCCTACAAAAGGACGTCAACCCTATGAAGGCACGCACATCTCTCTGCGTGCGGGGGACTGGTGTGTCTAAAATTGCTTGAATTCGGTCAGATGTTAATGCCCGCCCCTCCTTAGACAACAGATGACCGAGGTAGGTCACCTGGGGTCTACAGTATTGAAGCTTTTTCTTGGAAACCTTGTGATTGTTTTGTGCCAAAAAGGAAAGCAATGCAAGCGTACTCTGTTCACATTGTGCATAGGAGTCGGCGGCAAGCAAAAGGTCATCCACGTACTGGATGAGCGCAACGCCAGACTGCAATTTAAAGGAATCTAGTTGTCGTTTCAAAGCCTGGCTGTAGATACTAGGGCTTTCAGTATATCCTTGGGGAACACGACAAAATCTGTACGATTTATTATTGAGCGTAAAACCAAACAGATATCTACTATCTGGGTGAACAGGGATGGAAAAGAACGCATTCTTTAAGTCAATAACGCTAAAGGTAAAGTAAGCAAAGTCGTGATATCGGACACCACTGGGTATTGGGGAATGACAATTTTATTTATTTCACGCAAATCAATAATAAACCGATAGATCTTGCCATCTGAGTCTCTCTTAAGAATCGGTAGAATAGGGCTGTTACAGACATTATAAGGGACCTCCTCCACCACCCCTGCAGAAATCAAATCCTGAACAATATGTGTCAATGCAATTTCACCTTCCTTCGAGATCTTATACTGTGGCACTCGTGGTAGAGGGGCCCCCTCCTTAACAGTAATGTGTATTGGTGGAATGCGCATCTCTCCCACATCCGTATCTGATGTCGCCCACAACGTGTGCGGCAGAGAGGCCAAAGCAGGGATGTCTAAAATGGCATAAAATCTGTCAGGGTCAGGGCAATCATCAGGGTCAGGGTAGTTGTCGTTCAGAATAACCCGCACTCCCTCTGGAGCGCAGCGTATTGTCGCTCGGAAGTATTTAAGCAAATCAATGCCCAGGATATTGTCTGGGGTATGGGGTGATAACAAAAATTGCCCAAAACTAAAGTATTTGTCAATGCATAGTGCAAGGGGCTTGGACAATGGGCTGGGGGAGGGTGTGCCATCAAACCCTACACACGTAATCATTTCGCCAGACAGGGGAGCCCTCGGAACCAAGTTTTTCGACAGAGCGCTACGAGTAGCTCCTGTGTCGACTAGAAATTGATCAGTAGAACCCAAAATACCCGCTGTTACATATGGACCTTGCTGATCTACCGGCACTTCAACTGATTCCTTACCCCATCCTACGCAATCCTATGCATGCACATAATCCTGATGTTCCACATTCTCTCCTTCTGAAATCTGATATTGATTCCGTCTATCAAACGTATTTCGTTCGTCCTGGCCACGGCCCCTCTCCTCAACCTGTCTACGATCACCTCCGCCACCTCTCATTCCAGTATAACCTCCTCTTGACCTTCCACTGCCTCGACCACGCTGACTACGCTGTTCACGAAGTACCGGACAATCTTCGGCCCAATGCCCAAACTCCTTACAATAGGCACACTGATCCTCCGCAATATCCGTACGACCATACGATGCGTTTCCACCACCTCGTCTACCTCTATCATTCCCTCTACCCTGTGTTCCCCGAACCTGTGCCAACATCACCTTCGTTTTCAATTCCTTCGCCTTTTTCTCTACACTTTCTTTAGCCTCCACTTCCTGCCGCTCATAATACTGAGCCATAGTTAACAAGGACGCAGGGGTCGCCGTGGCCCAGGAACTTTCACTCGACTTCAATCGCTTTGCAATCTCTGGTAGGAGATTAGCCACATACTTATCTACAAACAAATGCCGACCCGTATCGTCTGTTAAAGATTGACCACTGTAATCATGAAAGGCCTCCTCGAAGCGCGTAAAGAAATCTGAAACCGTTTCATCGGGTTTCTGTTTACACGACGTTAACATAGTCCAATCAATCTTTTTGGAGGGAACAAGCGTTTTCAATTTATCCAAAATAGCTGCCGGAAGGTCTAATATTAGCTGACAAGGCTTACATGCTGGTTCTCTATCTAAATCTGCAGCATTTATTTCTTTCCATGTCCCCCCCAAAATCGTTTCATCATTAGTTTTACGAATTTGCCTCCACATATCGGGTGGTAAAATTAGCCCAAAAAACAAATCTATATCTACAAGAGTCATCACACAAGACGATATAGCCCCCTCCACCCCTTCATAAAATGCCGCCGGATTCTTCCGAAGATCAGGTAAAGAATTTTTCAATGCCATGACATCTGCTCTATTCCATGGCGTATATACCCAATTATACACAAAATACCCTTTTGCATCCTTCGACAACTTATCATCATCCGTACCTTCCCCTTTTGGTGGAACATACAAAGGCGCGGCTTCACGCATAGGCATAACATGCAACGTAGAACTCTTATCTGAACCACGGAGAGAACACTCTCTGGCCTGCCCATCATGCTCCAATTCAGACTCCTTTTGTTTCCTTTTCCGCTCCTCCCGCAATCGAGTTGTCTCATCCCGCAGCTTGATCAATTGCGCAAACAGGTCATCAACATCTGAAAGATCAAAATCACCTTTAGTCAAATTTTCACGATACACTGACAACACTTTGGGCTCTAACGTATCAGAAAGGTCACGATATGCGCTCACAACCTCATCAGCCAAGGAAGACAGAAAATACATCAATTCAAGATCCGTCCACCCTGTTTTTTCTGATATCAATTGATCCTGAGTAACAGTACGCTTATTCACTTTACGAGCCCAACTACGTAGATGAGAGGACCTCTCCGCAGTAAACCTGAGAGCAGATACGCCCTTCTTGCCCGACTTATCCTGTCCGCCATCATCAGAATCCACAGCTGGAGCCGTCGGCGTAACGTACGGAGGCGGTGACCGATCTAACAAAGAAAAATCATCAATTTCATTATTAAGGACAGGATAAAGCGGTCGGCGAATAGGAAATTGACCAGTCGTTTGCAAATTACGTTCCCGTTCCTCCCTTTCTTTCTTCTCCTGAGCCTCCTTTTCCTCAAGCTGTAAAGCCTTATCCCGAGCAGCCTTACGCTGCTCTTTGTCCGCCAAGGCAACCTCACGCTTCATTCGCTCACGCGCCGCTTTCTCCCACATTCGCACGCAATCAAACATGTTTTGTCTAGACCTGCGTTGAAACATACATTGCTCTACAAATTGTATTTTACTCAAATCGTACGACCCGTGTAGGGGCCATTGCAATTCAGGATCGGCCTTGGTGTACTTATGCCATAATTTACTGTACATAATAGGTGGAAGGCCAAACTTTATGTACATGTCCCTATTTGGAGTTCCCTCTGGGGGAGCCGGCTGTGATTCCGCTAACCTAATTGAGGCACCTTCTCCTAAACAACACATTCCTCGGAGTGTACTGAAAACAGGCATGTTCAAAAGGTATCACGAAAGCGTGACACCGGACAAAATGGCACTTACAGTTCTCCACACGATTGTGCCGCTCAAAGGGAAAAAAATAAAGTTAGAGAAACATCTCTACATGCCTGCCTATGTGAAGTGCACTACACATATAAGTTCAAAGATCACAAATTCACAATGTTAGCTAACTCAAATCAAAGATCATAGGACTCGGCAAGCGTCCGAAGACTACCTCACCGATCACAAATCACAGAACTTCAGTAAGCGTCCGAAGACTACCTTACCGAACACAAATCGCAGAACTTCAGTAAGCGTCCGAAGACTACCTTACCGAACACAAAGCTTACCAAATTCCCAACTGTCCAGATTCCAACTGCCAAGGTCTTGTAAGCCAAATCAGCCAAACGGCACTTTCGCAGCGATGCAGACACTTCAAAGACTCAGTCGGAGACCGGCGCCACCTGGAAGGTCAGATCGGAAGGAAAGGAAAAAACACCGTGGCAGCCAAGACTCGGGTCACTCGTGGCAGCGCGCGCCCATGGCGGGTTTCCAAGCCTTCGTCACGACCTCTCCTTCGGGCATCCGAGTCGCCGATGAGTCCCTTCGTGGTCGCCAATTGAAGTATTTCGGGGTTCCCAAGGCCTACACGCTCCGGGGATAACCCACTCACACTCAAGAACTGTTGGCACGGAAACTGTAAAATGCAAAGAACAAGTTTATTAAGACCCCATGGGGTGGTGGTACACTCAAACAGCACCCTTCGGTAATGCAAGAGGTATCACACCGAACACCGGTGTGACCCCGTTTATATACAATTTTAGGGTAATAAAAGATAGGCGGCACAAGTTAAGACACAGTTTTAGGGACATATATGGTCATGTTTTGGAATACTGCCAGCTCATTGGAGGGTTTCAAACCCACTGGTCAGTTAGCGGCACATTCCTGAAGGCTTACGGGTCAGTGGGAACTGCGCATGTGTGGCTTGACCAGTGCTAAAAATAGCCTGTTGCTGGGCAGACAAGAGTGGTCAGTGGAACGGACAAAGGACTAAAGGGCACGTCGGCCACGAGGCCGCTCATGGTCTAAGATGGCCGCTGCAACATTCAAAATGGCGTTATCGTATATAGCCAAGTTAAGGAGGACAACGTGTAGGTTCAGCTAATCGCTAATGCGGCCGGGCCAATTACGACAATGGTAGTGTTTTCATTGAGAAAGGTGTCTCCTCCTTCACAAGGAACGTTGCTTGTCAGTCTAGATCTTCGAGTCCTGACAGAGCATCGTATCTATTGGCCAGAGGAATTTGCCAATATGGCACGTATGAGGGGCGCGGGATAAAGTCATCTGGCCTCCCCCAAGCGCTATGGTTTTGTCTGGGCATTCTAGACCTCGGGATATTCCACAGAGGCCTCCTGGGTCCAATGTTCATATCCAATAACGAGGGAACAAAGGGGCGATGTGGAGAATTGTCAAAAGAATTTCCATTTTACTGGGGAGCAACTATTGGTTGGGGGTAGAAATAGCTTAAATCCCTAGAAGAAATGCCATTTGCCCCCCGGGTGTCATACCAGTCTGTGATGTGTGTCACCACTCTGTGATCTCTAAAATTAATCACAACCACACCTCCCGGAATATCTTTTGGTCTCTTCCCCACCCACCAGAGGCGCCTTACGTTCACTATTTCCCCATCCAAGTGCGGTGGTAATGGTCTGTTATTTCTGAGCCAATGTGTGACCTTATTTTTTAGATCGTAATAGCCTTCCCGTCTGCCCTCTACAAGCTCGGGTACACCTGTAAGTATGATGACAAAAGGGGCAGAATCAGGGGATAGATCAATATGCTTACAGGTGTTAGGGTTCTTTCTCTGGCGGGGTCGATCATTATTTAGTTCCCTGGACGAGTTGGGCCTGTTAGAAGGAGTATTTTTATGTGAAGAAACAGGTATTCCCTCAGCCTTTTTTGCGGTGGGTTTAGATCCCACGGTCTCTGAGGGATTAGCCACTGCGGTATCCAGTGTTGTTTTAAGTAAGTCCTGCCTAGCACTCTTAGGTGGAGCAGATTCCTTGACCCTCCTGTTAGTTGGAGTTTCCTTCACATTATGCTGTAGTGTGGGATGTGCCATAACGGCACTTATTACGGGAGCCATTATATCGGGCTGCTGGCCTTCAGTAGGCAGGGGTTCCTTTAAACTAGATGCTTTCGTATTGAGTGACATTTCTTTCAGAAGTTTATTGTTTTCACTCAACAATTTGGTGTTTTCATTTGTTACAGCTGACAGGTTGGTCAAATCATTACCCAGTCTTTTTACCCTTTCTACCAGTGGCATAACTAATGTTTTCATGAGATGCTCTATGTTTTTCAAGGGTACAAGAGAAGGACCCATCTACCTGAGCTGGGGTATATAGGTTATTAGGAGACTCGGGCGTTCTTGAATTTTTCGGGTGTTATTTGGAGGGGGGGTACTTTCGAGATTCTCCCCTTCGGACGCGAGCCCCTTTTCCTCTTTAAATGTGCCCTTGTTAACGGCTTATCTGATAGTGGCTTATCAGGAACTCTCTTGGGTGTTGGTAGAGGTAGTTGTAATAGTGAGGGTTCTATTGATGAAAGGTCCGACAAGAGTTCCACAGGTACATCACTGGGAGAAGGGCTATTTACTGTTATTTGTGGGGGTGAATTTTCTTGAAATATGAGCGGGACATCTAGATATGTCGATGTGCCTATCTGTGTAGGTGAGGGTATGAGTTGAGTACTGGTGTCTGTTGGGGAGAGTTTGCTTCTCTGCGAGTCGAAAGACAAACGTCTTTCCACAAGAGCAATCTCTTGATCTATAGCTGAAACCCTCTTTATTAGATAAGCATCAAGGGGTCCTTTCGTGTTAGCCCTCCCCAGCGGGGTAACGGGTTGAGAACACCCTTGCATGGCGTGGCCATATTAAAAGTCTATAATCAGTCCTGAAGTCTTTTGTTTCTACAACAATAGGCAGATAGTTCAATGTTCAGTATTAAGCATCCGTCCAGTAATAGATATCACGGGGCCAAAATATTGACAATATGGCTTGGATGTAGATGGAGTAATCAGTAAATGCGTAAAGATGGAAGTCCTTACTGTTTGTAGAGCAGCTGTTAGGGGGGTAGCCCGGTCCGGTCCTGGATGGTCTTTGTAATGGCTTAGACGGGCCCGCCCTTGGTCCGGGCTTCGTCCGGGCGTCCCGCTCGCGTCCAGCATCGCGGGCGTGCCCCCACTTTGTAGCGCCGCCAGGCGCGAGATGATGACGCGCTCCAAAGCGCCGGTGCAATGCCCCCTGGGATATCGAGTTCCTCCCAACAGCGGCCGCAGATGTTTAGCGGTGCGGTGGCAGGAGGACTCGGCGGGGGAAGGTAGGCACTCTGCAGGGATCAGCGTGGGTCGGTGGGAGACAAAACAAGCAACAGATAGGTCTCCAGAGTCAGGAGTTCAGTTCACGGACCCTTCCTTTACAAAATGAAATGCCCGGATGGCCGGGCGTGCCCCCACTTTGTAGCGCCGCCAGGCGTGAGATGATGACGCGCTCCAAAGCGCCGGTGCAATGCCCCCTGGGATACCGAGTTCCTCCCAACAGCGGCCGCAGATGTTTAGCGATGCGGCGGCAGGAGGACTCGGCGGGGGAAGGTAGGCACTCTGCAGGGATCAGCGCGGGTCGGAGGGAGACAAAACAAGCAACAGAGAGGTCTCCAGAGTCAGGAGTTCAGTTCACGGGCCCTTCCTTTACAAAATGAAATGCCCGGATGTGCCGGGCGTGCCCCCACTTTGTAGCGCCGCCAGGCGCTAGATGATGACGCGCTCCAAAGCGCCAGTGCAATGCCCCCTGGGATACCGAGTTCCTCCCAACAGCAGCCGCAGATGTTTAGCGATGCGGCGGCAGGAGGACTCGGCGGGAGAAGGTAGGCACTCTGCAGGGATCTGGTTTATATATAGGTGGGTTACCCAAACATAGTCACTGGGACCTGGGTTTCGTAAGTACTAGAAGGAAGGGGTCCCAGTGTAGACAGGGAACAATTTTCACAATTCAAAAAATGTATCAAAAAACAACAATTAGATCCACAGAGTTTTATTCACTGAGGGATCAAATGTAATGAATACATATGGCAAACAGTCAACTATATTCAAGGTCATACAGTGCCCCAGGAAGGAAGGAAGGAAGGAAGTGATCAAGGTGAGGATAAGGGAGTGATAGGAATGCGTGACAGTAAAATCAAACACTTAGAACAAATTCGGCTGTAAGTTATATAGCCAAAATTGCCACAATATTAATAATGGCAACCATTACTTAGAAAAGCATACTTCACAAAGTATAATTAATCTACACAATGTTGGCGTGAAGTTGCCACAAGAAAAACAGTCAACGTTTCGACCCTCTTGTCAGTGCAGGGAATGTTTGTATCCTTGCAGCGGGGTCTTCATCAGGACCAAGGGGTGGGGGCAGGTAACCTAATGAAAGTGAGTACAATGAACTAAAATTACTTGAGGGGTACAATTCCAGCCTCATACACTTATCACATCGGTAGGTTTACAACAAATGAAAGCGCACTATGTACTTAGTCAATAATTGGCGGTAATAGTGGGATTAGTCTAATCATGGTTGCATATAACTCTAAAAGTGAATGTTTAGAGCCTCACAGATGGCTGGATGGAGGTACCATACTATGGATACCGTCCAACCGTCGAAAACAATAATACAATATTACCACATAAAATTTGGAGATGGACTAGAGCGTGCGGATCAGAAAACTGGCACGTTGGGTGGTGGCAACACTGGGTCAAGGCAAGACACACCAAAGAAGTATTTTGAATAAAATACCTGGGATTTATTAAACGTTGGAACTGGATAGGTGGAGTTCGGTAGCGCATTTCCTATGAGAATTTTCTGCAACATAGTGGATCTGTATTACAAAACTGATCAAGGGTGCAGTGATGTCACAGTAATTATAAAGAGGAACAGAACTCACCTCTGGGTAAGTGTCCCGAGTATGGTCATTTAGTAGGGGCGTTATCAATAGCCAGATGGCACCTGAAAACAACGTACGTGCACTGGTTAGAAGTCTGCCAAAAAAAGGGGGCAGCTAGTGTGCAGTACGGAAGTGCCAATGTCAACCAAATAAAAGAAAGGAAGCTTACCGATAGACCGGAGGAACACTCGACGGTGCTGGGCAAATTTGGAGCAGCGTTGAGAGGGTTGGAAATGAATTCGCCGTTCGTCTATTAGATCTAAAAAAGGGAGGGGTGGGAGGCGGGAAACGGGAGCATTATTTAGAAAATAAGCCGCCAACGGGTAATGGATGTGGATGAACCGGGGAGGGAATTCTACTTACAGAAGCCGACTGAATCGGAGAGCTCTGTGCGAGGGCGACGACGCGAGCTCTATTTCCTGGTTAATGAAATCACCATGGTGACGTTGTCACGTGGTGTTCGGGCGGATCATGAAACTCGACAACAGACTATGCGGGAAATTGTAGTCCTAGTCACACCAGTCAGTTGTTAGGGGTATCAAAGAAACTAGAAAGGCTGCACAGTGTGGAATAAATGTGCCAACTTCACAGTACAAATAAATAGAGTGGAATCAGACAATTAGCATGTAGTAAATTGGTACATACAATACTGTGGGTGACTGATCAGAAAATTTGGTGCGTGGACAGAGGATGTCAAGCTTGGGAGTCAAAGGATCATGCAAACAGTATATTAGCACATAGAAAAACGGCGTAAGCATGGCGTACCTCTCAAACATGAGGGTAAGGCACATTGAGCTAATAAATAAAACATAAGCATTTGGGAAAAGGAGACAGCATGTTATTAAATACTTAGTTATGGCGTACCTCCCAGCCATGGGGGTAAGGCCATTTGACTGACAATCAAAAATACATCTTAAGATACATGTATTGAATTCATTGCGAGATGGTGATACTTATACTAGGACCACCCACCATGGATCCGGATGATAGTAATCATATAGGTAGGGTACACTAGTTTAGATGCTAAGCACAGTATCATGATATCAGAACCCTCATGGAAGTGTAGCTAATTGGGAAAACGAACTGTTATGTTCATTGAGGCCAGTGTCAATAGAATCAAAGAAGTAGATCCATTTGAGTTCACGGGTGTTAAGAATGTCAGAGATATTTCCACCTCGTGGTCCCAATGTTGCCTTTTCGATGACGACCCATTGCAAACTGTCAGGGGGATGAGAATTCAACTTAAAGTGGTCAACAAGTGGTGCACCAGGGACATCACATCTGATCCTACTCATATGTTGTAAAATCCTCGATTTTACTTTTTGTTGGGTTTGGCCGATGTAGATTTTTTGACATGGGCAAACGATAGCATAAATGATGTTGTTCGAATTGCAGTTGCTGAGGGTCTTGAGCTTGACTGTGAGATGGTGATGTTGGAATTCTTTGGTTTGAATTGCAGAGTCGCAGGCTTTACAATGACCACACTTGAAATGGCCAATCACTGGTGGTAAGTTCCATAAGGAATTGATGGTGGGTTGGTTGGCAGAGGGTAGGAAGGAGCACACCACATAGTCCTTAATGCTCTTAGCTTTCTTAAACGCATGTAGCGGTGTCTCCGGTTGTTGGATATCTTCAGATATCAAATGCCAGTGTTGATTAATAATCCGTTTAATCCTGTTACTTTTTGTATTGAAGGTGGTGACGCATACAATACGGTTCTCGTGTTGGTTAGTACTGTCTTGGGGTGACAGTAGTTCTTCCCGGGGGTAGAACCACGCACATTTGCGTGCTTTCTTTATCAAGCTTCTTGGGTAACCACGGTGTAACAACCGACTGGAAAGATCCTCTGATTCTGAAAAATAATGTTCTTTGCTGGAGCAATTCCTGCGTGTTCTCAAGAATTACTCAAACTGCAGATTGTCGCGGAGGGCTCGTGGATGGTGACTGTTATATGCCAATAAAGAGTTTCTTTCAGAAGGTTTACGATACAGTTTGGTAGAGAGTGATCCAGATTGATGATAAATCGTGATATCCAGGAAATCAATGGGTTTACTGTGAGACTGGAGAGTAAACTTGACATATTGAGATTGTTGGTTCAGCCAATTGAAGAAGCGGCTTAGATCGTCCTGGTTACCGTTCCAAATTAGCAGAATGTCATCAATGTACCTCATCCAGAGACCAATGTGGTCTCTGAATGGGTTCACCTGATTGAGGACCGAATCATCCTCAAAAGCTGCCATGTAAAGTATGGCTACATCTGGGGCAAAGGGAGCCCCCATGGCAACCCCAGATTTCTGGAGGTAAAAGTTAGTGTCAAATAGGAAGAAATTCCTAGTCATCGCTATTTTGAGCAAGGCCACAATGAACTCAGATGGAACTTGTACAGGAGCAGGACGTTTCTGGAGACATCTGGAAATCACTGTAAGTGCTTCTTGTTGTGGAATGCAGGTGTATAGGGAGACCACATCACATGTGGCTAGCCTTTGGATCAAGGGATCATAGGATAAACTTTCAACAATGTTAATAGTGTGCATTGTGTCTCGCAGGTACGATGGAGTGGACTCAGCCAAAGGTTTGAGGAAAAAGTCAATGTATTTCCCCAGTGGTTCAAGAATGGAACCACATCCGGAGACGATTGGGCGCCCAGGAGGGTTTTCCATATTTTTATGGATCTTAGGTAGGGTTTATATTGTGGCCAGGCGAGGATGTTTGCTGTTCAGAAACAGAAACTCATTTTCAGACAGAAATCCTAGATCAAGACCTGTCTGTGTTAATTCTAAGATTTCAAGCGCGATGGTTTTGGTGGGATCAGACCTCAGTAGTTGGTAACATGAAAGTAACAGGATTAAACGGATTATTAATCAACACTGGCATTTGATATCTGAAGATATCCAACAACCGGAGACACCGCTACATGCGTTTAAGAAAGCTAAGAGCATTAAGGACTATGTGGTGTGCTCCTTCCTACCCTCTGCCAACCAACCCACCATCAATTCCTTATGGAACTTACCACCAGTGATTGGCCATTTCAAGTGTGGTCATTGTAAAGCCTGCGACTCTGCAATTCAAACCAAAGAATTCCAACATCACCATCTCACAGTCAAGCTCAAGACCCTCAGCAACTGCAATTCGAACAACATCATTTATGCTATCGTTTGCCCATGTCAAAAAATCTACATCGGCCAAACCCAACAAAAAGTAAAATCGAGGATTTTACAACATATGAGTAGGATCAGATTTGATGTCCCTGGTGCACCACTTGTTGACCACTTTAAGTTGAATTCTCATCCCCCTGACAGTTTGCGATGGGTCGTCATCGAAAAGGCAACATTGGGACCACGAGGTGGAAATATCTCTGACATTCTTAACACCCGTGAACTCAAATGGATCTACTTCTTTGATTCTATTGACACTGGCCTCAATGAACATGACAGTTCGTTTTCCCAATTAGCTACACTTCCATGAGGGTTCTAATATCATGATACTGTGCTTAGCATCTAAACTAGTGTACCCTACCTATATGATTACTATCATCCGGATCCATGGTGGGTGGTCCTAGTATAAGTATCACCATCTCGCAATAAATTCAATACATGTATCTTAAGATGTATTTTTGATTGTCAGTCAAATGGCCTTACCCCCATGGCTGGGAGGTATGCCATAACTAAGTATTTAATAACATGCTGTCTCCTTTTCCCAAATGCTTATGTTTTATTTATTAGCTCAATGTGCCTTACCCTCATGTTTGAGAGGTACGCCATGCTTACGCCGTTTTTCTATGTGCTAATATACTGTTTGCATGATCCTTTGACTCCCAAGCTTGACATCCTTTGTCCACGCACTAAATTTTCTGATCAGTCACCCACAGTATTGTATGTACCAATTTACTACATGCTAATTGTCTGATTCCACTCTATTTATTTGTACTGTGAAGTTGGCACATTTATTCCACACTGTGCAGCCTTTCTAGTTTCTTTAATACCCCTAACAACTGACTGGTGTGACTAGGACTACAATTTCCCGCATAGTCTGTTGTCGGGTTTCATGATCCGCCCGAACACCACGTGACAACGTCACCATTGTGATTTCATTAACCAGGAAATAGAGCTTGCGTCGTCGCCCTCGCACGGAGCTCTCCGATTCAGTCGGCATCTGTAAGTAGAATTCCCTCCCCGATTCATCCACATCCATTACCCGTTGGTGGCTTATTTTCTAAATAATGCTCCCGTTTCCCGCCTCCCACCCCTCTTTTTTTTAGATCTAATAGATGAACAGCGGATTCATTTCCAACCCTCCCAACGCTGCTCCAAATTTGCCCAGCACCGCCGAGTGTTCCTCCGGTGTATCGGTAAGCTTCCTTTCTTTTATTTGGTTGCCATTGGCACTTCCGTACTGCACACTAGCTGCCCCCTTTTTTTGGCAGACTTCTAACCAGTGCACGTACGTTGTTTTCAGGTGCCATCTGGCTATTGATAACGCCCCTACTAAATGACCATACTCGGGACACTTACCCAGAGGTGAGTTCTGTTCCTCTTTATAATTACTGTGACGTCACTGCACCCTTGATCAGTTTTGTAATACAGATCCACTATGTGCCAGACAATTCTCATAGGAAATTCGCTACCGAACTCCACCTATCCAGTTCCAACGTTTAATAAATCCCAGGTATTTTATTCAAAATACTTCTTTGGTGTGTCTTGCCTTGACCCAGTGTTGCCACCACCCAACGTGCCAGTTTTCTGATCCGCATGCTCTAGTCCCTCTCCAAATTTTATGTGGTAATATTGTATTATTGTTTTCGAAGGTTGGACGGTATCCATAGTATGGTACCTCCATCCAGCCATCTGTGAGGCTCTATACATTCACTTTTAGAGTTATATGCAACCATGATTAGACTAATCCCACTATTACCGCCAATTATTGACTAAGTACATAGTGCGCTTTCATTTGTTGTAAACCTACCGATGTGATAAGTGTATGAGGCTGGAATTCTACCCCTCAAGTAATTTTAGTTCATTGTACTCACTTTCATTAGGTTACCTGCCCCCACCCCTTGGTCCTGATGAAGACCCCGCTGCAAGGATACAAACATTCCCTGCACTGACAAGAGGGTCAAAACGTCGACTGTTTTTCTTGTGGCAACTTCACGCCAACATTGTGTAGATTAATTATACTTTGTGAAGTATTCTTTTCTAAATAATGTTCGCCATTATTAATATTGTGGCCATTTTGGCTATATAACTTACAGCCGAATTTGTTCTAAGCGTTTGATTTTACTGTATCGCATTCCTATCACTCCCTTATCCTCACCTTGATCACTTCCTTCCTTCCTTCCTGGGGCACTGTATGACCTTGAATATAGTTGACTGTTTGCCATATGTATTCATTACATTTGATCCCTCAGTGAATACAACTCTGTGGATCTAATGGTTGTTTTTTGATTCATTTTTTGAATTGTGAAAATTGTTCCCTGTCTACACTGGGACCCCTTCCTTCTAGTACTCTGCAGGGATCAGCGCGGGTCGGTGGGAGACAAAACAAGCAACAGATAGGTCTCCAGAGTCAGAAGTTCAGTTCACGGACCCTTCCTTTACAAAATGAAATGCCCGGCTGGCCGGGCGTGCCCCCACTTTGTAGCGCCGCCAGGCGCAAGATGATGACGTGTTCCAAAGCGCTGGTGCAATGCCCCCTGGGATACCGAGTTCCTCCCAACAGCGGCCGCAGATGTTTAGCGATGCGGCGGCAGGAGGACTCGGCGGGGGAAGGTAGGCACTCTGCGCCAAGAAACCGCGTGGTAGAAGCGCGCTATACAAATGTTTTTAAATTCAAATTCAAATTCAGCCTTGATTATAGTATATTACACCCGAGTCATTCTGCACAGCACACATCCTAAGCTCACGTGCCTGAAAGTGCTCTCATATGCATTAATGAAGAAGTCTCCTCAGGAGATGCGAACTGGTCAGTGTTATTTGTCAAAATGATATAGACATTAATTAGGATTGGCAACTTCCTAGTGAACAAGTTCTTGGTGCCTGAGTTTAGGACGCAGAAGCCACATGAAAAGCTCGTAGCATGTTAGATTGAAGGATCCCAGCCAGAACTCGGCATCTGGGTTAACCCTTTTTTAGGTCTCGCCTGAGCCAATGCGCTTGCACATTGCTCTGGTGAGATAATAGTAAGCGGAAAAGAAAAGTCTACCAAAACGGCTACGGATCGCATACAGTTCATGTGATCTATGCGCGTGCACGCCCGCCACATTACACACCACCATTTGTGTGTGCCTCGGCATCAGACTTCAAAGGCTGCCGCTCCCCCACCCCCCCCCCACACAGCATATCCTTCCCTTTCATGCTTCCGTACTTATTTTGCTTTGCTGAAGGTAGTGTTAATATCTCAGTTAAATCCAGCCGCGAATGAGAGCTCGCCCCAATAATATCTCAATGTAAACGTCTCACCAGCAGGAAGTGAGACTTCAGGACCATCTTTGGTTTATTTTAATCATCAACGTCCCTCATCTCTTCGCTCAGCAAAATGACAATAGGAAAAAAACGCAATCTAAAAAAATTGAAATGTTTTCCAAACTGACATGGCCACCTACTACAAGATGTGGTCTTGTCATTTTCCTCTCATTTCCGCTTGTATTTCATCGTTATTATTTGATCCAATTTCAGTCTAAAACGTAACTACTCCGTTACGCCATTTGGAATCACTAGCACGGCCTCGGCATCAGACTTCAAAAGAAGCCGCTTCCCCGCTCCCCCCCCATCAGACTTCAAAGGAAGCCGCTCCAGCGCCACCGCAATGCCGAGAGTTTGTGTTGAGAAGGTATTACTTTTGAGTGCCTGAAAGTGCTTCCCTGAGGGTTAGCTCAGCGCAAACACACAGAATACCCAATGGATCTCCAGAAAAGTACAACAAGCCCTAAATTTGGTATTTAGTTTACAAAAGCCCAACCACTTTGTTTGTTCGCCCTTGTGATGCGTGTGGGGTGCTGGAAATCAGGTATGTTGCTTTAGTCACTCCTTTTTAGCTACTCATTTAAGCATGTATAACTTCTTTTCTCCGATTTGAGTAATTATGTCTCTTTGGGGCAGCGTCAAAATTGCAATGTCAGCTGAATGTAACCTGTTGCCATAATGTTCTCTCCGGTATCGAACAAGACACTTCTTTGACTGTTGCTCATGTTATCCAGCACTCTTCCTTCGTCTGTCTCTGTCAGAGTCTTTGGCATTGATACAATCTGAGACCACTCAATAGATATCTCCTCCTTTCTATATGAAGCTGCTGATCTTTACGTCTTCATTTGCTTTGAGTACTACTAAACATCTTTGCTAATCACTCTTTTGAATATTATGTTGCAGGGTCTTGGTGGTTCGGAGCATTGATGAGTGCATGCTGAGCTGCTCGAGCATCTCTGAATCTGCCTTCCACTATTTTCAAACTATTTCTGAATACACCCCCTAGCAATTTAAATCGGCCACCACACACTTGTGCAAGTCCTCGGGGTTTATTGTGGTGCTCATTTTCTTTTAGGTTCATAATATCAATGGTTTGCAAATCCTGCCTCTTGGAGTGCTGTGTTTTTCGGGCAGCTCCTAATCCTTGCATAAATTACCTTAGTTTATGCCTTTCCTAGTCTGACATGGAGTGAACACCTTGATGGTCACCCATTTGTTTTTGCTTTTCCTTTACTGTCCCTGTTGACTTTTGTTGTTGTGTGTATGACCCTGACGACGAAGAATTGCTGCGCCCCTCCACACCCCACTACTCACAGCAGTACAGCAACCACAGTCTACATTTAACAGATTGTCTACTAGTTTCGGCCCATTAATCTAAGCCTGTACTGAGAATTGTGCGCCCTGGAATAGAGGGGTGTTCTGTTGGCTTCTTGTGACTATTGTTTCCCACCATGTGTCTCTTCTCCCAACCGCTGCTGGACAGTATCACGACAAAGTCCCTCCTCTTGAATACATGACACTAAGTGTCCCCGTTTTATTTGCATCCGCATGACTGCTAAGTGCACACATTTCCAGCTAAAAGCAGGCCTGGAAACATAACTGCCATCCAGTCCCCATTGTTAATGGGAGGTTGGGGACCACTTACTACACAGGTTTGCTCTTTTCATGAAGCTATGTCCCATAGTGCATTGAGGTTTTGTGCACAAATACCGGTGACAGTGATATCAGCTGCCTCTAGTGACGCAAACCCTGAAATATAGCCTATGCTGGTACCCTGGGGAAACTGTTGTATCCCACAGCGTGACCTGCTCTGCTTCTCTCCACACCAGTGGTAGAATTGGGGGGGGAATCGGTGGGCACGGCGTGCCCCTACTTCTAAAAAATTGTTCAGTCCGATCCCCTACTTCTTGCTTTCAAAAAAGAGTCCCGGGACGGCAAGAATAGTCCAACTTTAAAACTTTTTTCATTCGCTTCCAGGGGCTGCTTGCACTTCTCTGTAAACTCCAGAGGCTGCAGCAGTCCCTCCCTGAACTCAAACAGGCCGAGGAGGCCCATTGTCATTCCGATTGAGGCTGATTACCTCTTTCGAATGACAATGCGCCGCCCTCTGCCTTTAGCATATCAAGTGGCCCTGAGATTAGAGTTGATGACTAGAGATGAGCTTTCCCCAAGCCGGGCACTGTGGGGAACTTGACACCAGTGGCTATCTTGTGACGAGTTGTGAGTGTGTGTGTGGTTAGTGGATGGAGGCGGCAAACTCAACCCCGGAATCTAGCCCCTGGCGCTGTTAATGTTCTACAGATAAGTGTGAATGCGTGGCTTGTTATGTTCTCGATCTTTTTTTTTCATTTAATGCATTTTTATGTAGCGCGGACTTTATCCGAAGGTGATTGCAGAACAACTTCCTCAGCACCGATTAGCCTCCCCAAGTGAGCTCCGTCGATATCTTGCAGACAGGATGCTGTGGCACAATTGTATCAGCAACTCCTGGCACATACTTTTAGTAGGGGGCTCACATGTGCGAATTTAATTACGTGTTACCATAGTGACTACACATCAGCCACTATGTCGGTTTTCCTTCTCTCACTTCATGGTGCTGCTGTACGCTAACATTTATTCTAGTCAGGATTTAATTTCACCAGTGAAATTGGTTTCAAAGTTTAGAAACAGATGCACTGGTGAAGTGCCACCGCGTGGTGGGCGCAGCCTGCTGTTTCCTTTAGCAACCTGCGGAGGTGCATTAGAAGAGCCACGGAGTGCAGCGAGGAATCTGTACACCATTATAAGAGAAGGGTTGGAATTGTCTGTATGACTGCAGAACGCCATGCAAACCTTTTTACTGTCTTTTTGTGCTTGGCTGAAACATATGCAGGCCCTGCTGAGTTTAAAGTATTTGGCATTGCCCTGGCTGAAATGTTAAATGGCTGTGTGTGTGTTTTCAAATGACGTGATTTGAAAGACTTTCTTCTCATCGCTTTGCAGAGCAAAAGAGCGAGAACTGCGTTAAACACATGAAGTGCAAAATAATGTTTCTTTGTGAATAATTTGAAAGAGCTAGCAATGACACGTTTTGACCTGTCAAGAGTATTGTGCTGGTAGACCCATAAGACATATCATAAAAGTACCCAGCACCAAGCTTTTTTAACTTTTTCTCTTTTGTTTAATAACACTGTTCATTTTACGCTACACTATTGGTACCAGGCTTATCCTGTCCAGACAACAATATACCATGCCTCCCTTCCTCTTTAGCTTATGCCTACTTATGTTTGCTCACTAATTGATAATTGGTGTCTTCATTTTACACCCACCACTTTCAAACGTTACCAGCCAGCACTGCTTGACACCTTTGTCAATGTTGTACACAGAGTGAAGTGAGCTGGGCAGGAGCAGTGACCGGACAGAAGAGGCGACAGGAAAGGAGAGGTACTAGAGCAGGAGAGGTGACGGGCAGGAAAAGTGATGGTGCAGGAGAGGTGACTGGGCAGGAGAGGTGACGGGGCAGGAGAGGTGACGGGGCAGGAGAGGTGACGGGGCAGAGAAGGTGACGGGCCATGAGCTAGAGCAGTAACCGGGTGTGAGCGGTGAAAGGACAGGAGCGGTGAAAGGACAGGAGCAGTGAAGGGGGCAGGAGCAGTGAAGGGGGCAGGAGCAGTGAAGGGGGCAGGAGCAGTGAAGGGGGCAGGAGCAGTGAACGGGGCAGGAGCAGTGAAGGGGGCAGGAGCAGTGAAGGGGGCGGCAGGAGCAGTGAAGGGGGCGGCAGGAGCAGTGAAGGGGGCGGCAGGAGCAGTGAAGGGGGCAGGAGCAGTGAAGGGGGCAGAAGCAGTGAAGGGGGCAGGAGCAGTGAAGGGGGCAGGAGCAGTGAAGGGGGCAGGAGCAGTGAAGGGACAGGAGCAGTGAAGGGGGCAGGAGCAGTGAACGGGGCAGGAGCAGTGAACGGGCCAGGAGCAGTGATGGGACAGGAGCAGTGATGGGGCAGGAGAGGCGACAGGGCAGGAGAGGCAACAGGGCAGGAGAGGTGACCAGGCAAAAGAAGAGACGGGCATGTGACATGACAGGCAGGTGAGGTAATGGGGCAGGAGAGGTGATGGGGCAGGAGAGGTGATGGGGCAGGAGAGGTGATGGGGCAGGAGAGGTGATGGGGCAGGAGAGGTGATGGGGCAGGAGAGGTGATGGGGCAGGAGAGGTGACGGGGCAGGAGAGGTGACGGGGCAGGAGAGGTGACGGGGCAGGAGAGGTGACGGGGCAGGAGAGGTGACGGGCAGGAGAGGTGATGGGCAGGAGCATTGAACAGGACAGGAGCATTGAACAGGACAGGAGCATTGAACAGGGCAGGAGCAGTGAGTGGGGCAGGAGAGGTGAGCGGGGCAGGAGTGGTGAACAGGGCAGGAGCGGTGAACAGGGCAGGAGCGGTGAACAGGGCAGGAGCAGTGAACAGGACAGGAGCAGTGATAGGCAGGAGAAGTGAGGGGCAGGAGAAGTGACGGGCCCCCAGACCCCCTGGCCCCCGCACCGCCCACCCCTCCCGCATTTCTTACGACGCCTCTTCCCTCTCAGCCCTCAACCCCGGCCGACCACCAAACTGCTACCAAGCCGCTCCTGGACTCACCCATGGACCTTTCACCTGCAATTCCTGCAAGTTTGCCTGCATTAGGACCCTCACCAAATCCACAATCACCAAACAGAACACCGGCTCCAACCACCTGAAATGCATCCTTATCAACACCCTTTCTGTCCACAGTCACGCCATCCAACTTTGGAATCTACTTGACACCACAGCTCCGGACGTCGCCTTCCTCACAGAAACCTGGATGAACGCCTCTTCAACACCCGACATCGCCATAGCCATCCCTGACGGCCACAAGATTATCTGTAAGGACCGCACCAACCAAACGGGAGGAGGCATTGCCACGGTTCATAAGAACACCATTCGCATCTCAACCAGTTCCGATGACAACCTCGCAACCGCCGAACACCTCCACTTCCAGATCCACATCGACCCCAAGACCACACTCAGAGGCCCCCTCATCTACAGGCCACCAGGACCCCGCACACAATTCTGTGATGACATCACTGACTTCATCAGCCACACGCCCTCCCCCCCGAGGACTACATTCTACTAGGCGACCTCAACTTCCACCTGGATAAGAACAACGACAACAACAGTACCACCCTTTTGGACAACCTTGCAAATCTTGGACTCAAACAACTTGTCGACACCCCCACCCACTGTGCCGGACACACGCTCGACCCAATCTTTACATCCAGTAAATACATCTCCTTCAACCACACCACAACTCTCCATTGGACAGACCACAGCTGCGTGCACTTCAACTACAAAAAGACTACAACGCACAACCACCCACAACAAATTCCCAGCAGAAACTGGAACAAAATCACCACCGACCAGCTTCTCACATCGCTCCACCAATACCCCCCTGCCTATTCATCAGACCCAAACTAAGCAGCCACCAACCTTGCACAATGGATCACCCGCAGCGCTGACGAATTAGCACCACTAAAAAACAACCCTACCAAATTAAACCTCAAGAAAGCCCCCTGGTTCAACGATGAACTTGAAAAATCCAAGAAGACATGCCGCACCCTCGAGAAAGCCTGGAAAAGAAACCCATCCACCGAAAACCTAGCTACTTTCAAGAACACCTCCCGTAAACACCATCAACTAATACGTTCCACTAAGAAAACAGCATTCAAAGATCGACTCGACAACACCGCCCACAGCAGTAAGGAACTGTTCAACATAGTAAAAGAGTTCACCAACCCCTCAGCCGGCACCAATGACATCACTCATTCCCAGTACCTTTGCGACTCCCTAGCATCATTTTTCCACAACAAAATCGCCGAAATTCACAACAGCTTCATAAACCAGTCGGGTGACCAGACCACCCCACCCACCTCAAAACCTAATCCCCCTCCTAACAACCTTTGCAACTGGAAACCAGTCACCACTGAAGACACCATCCGCCTGATGAACTCCATCCACTCAGGATCACCAACCGACCCATGCCCCCACCACATCTTCAACAAAGCAGACTATATCATCCCTCCCCACCTTCGCGACATCATCAATAGTTCCTTCAACTCCGCTACCTTCCCGGAAAGCTGGAAACACGCCGAACTCAGCGCCCTCTTGAAGAAACCCACAGCAGACCACAATGAACTTAAAAACTACCGACCGATCTCGCTCCTCCCATTCCCTGCCAAAGTCATCGAGAAAGCTGTCAACAGTCAACTTGCCGCCTTCCTCGAATCCAACAAATCCCTCGACATATCACAATCCGGATTCCGTGCCAAACACAGCACCGAGACCGCCCTCATTGCAGAAACAGACGACATCCGAAAACTACTGGACAATGGAGAAACAGTTGCCCTCATCCTTCTCGACCTCTCTGCAGCTTTCAACACAGTCTGTCATAGCACCCTTATTCACCGCCTCAGCAACATCGGAATTCAAGGAAAAGCACTGGACTGGATCGTCTCATTCCTCGCCGGAAGAACGCAGAGAGTCCGCCTCCCCCCTTTTAAATCTGAGGCCACCGAAGTCATCTGCGGCGTACCACAAGGATCATCACTCAGCCCCACACTCTTCAACGTATATATGAGCCCCCTCACATCCATCATTCGCAAACACAACCTCAACATCATCTCCTACGCAGACGACACCCAGCTGATCCTCTACCTCACCAAAGACTCAAACACCGCCAAAACCAATCTACACGAAGGGATGAAATATGTGGCCGAATGGATGTAGAACAGTCGCCTTAAACTGAACTCGGACAAAACAGAAGTCCTCATATTAGGATCATCCCCCTCCGCTTGGGATGACTCATGGTGGCCACCGGCTCTGGGAAATGCCCCCAAACCTACGGACCACGCACGGAATCTGGGCTTCATCCTAGACTCCACCCTATCGATGACCAGACAAGTCAACGCCGTCTCTTCCTCATGCTTCAACATTCTACGCATGCTCAGAAAAATCTTCTGATGAATCCCCACCAAAACAAGAAAGGCAGTCACCCACGCACTGGTCACCAGCAGACTAGACTACGGAAACACCCTTTATGCCGGAACTACAATCAAATCACAGAAAAAGCTCCAACGTATCCAAAATGCCTCAGCCAGACTCATTCTAGACGTCCCCCGCAGAGCTCACATCTCCAGTCACCTGAAAGACCTCCACTGGCTCCCCGTCAGCAAAAGAATAACGTTTTGTCTCCTCACCCACGCACACAAAGCACTATACGACCTTGGACCCGAATGCCTCACACACGCCTTTCCTTCTACACCCCCTCCCGCAAACTCCGATCGTCCAACCAAGCCCTCGCCACAATACCACGCATCCGCAGATCCACCATGGGGGGAAGGTCCTTCTCCTACCTTGCGGCCAAAACCTGGAACTCCCTCCCCACCCATCTTCGCCTTACCCAAAACCACCTCTCCTTCAGAAAACAACTCAAAACCTGGATATTTGATAGGTAATCCCCACCTCCCTCAAGCGCCTTGAGACCCTATTGGGTGAGTGGTGCGCTATATAAATGCCAAACTTGAACTTGAACTTGAAGTGACGGGCCAGGAGAAGAGAGGGGGCGGGGGAATTGACGAAGCAGGAGTGTTGATCGAGCATGAGCAGGAGTACTGACTGGACAGGAGCAGTGAAAGGTCAGGAGCAGGCGTTTCCCAGGGCGACTGGAAGGGTAGGGGGCCAGTTTAGTTTGAGGGGACGGGTTTTGTACAAGTGCAGGAGTTTTAAAAACACTGCAAACTTATTTGTATATTCAGCAGGTTTCGGTCAACAATACAAGTGCCAAGATAACTTTGTTAATCAATGTACCTGCTGGAGAGAGATGGGAGCATGTTCTGTCTAGTGGCTGTTTTACTCATCTAAGGTAGTGAAGAGGGGTAATATGCCTGCTGCAAAGAACATGTACCATGTATATCAAAGAGCAATATGTTATGTGTATAGTTCAGTGGGTACTGCTTTGTGTTCACTTCCCGAATGAAAGGACACTTGAATACATATGGCCTGGCAGTTCGGGCTGGACTGTTCACATTGGGCGCAGGACCAAGACTGATTTGCATATGGCTGGGTCCAAACTGGAATGGCATGGTGAGCAAAAAACGATGGATTTAAGCCCAGATCTCTGAACTGGGGTGAATGTATGACATTGTTCTGCATTCTGTCCATCAATTGTTCTTTTTGCATTTGTCACCCCGAGTGGGACAGGTATGCTCAGACATGAGTCCCATGCTCTCCATGCCACTGGAATCAGGCTATCCTGACTGATGAGGGCTGAAAGCCCGAAACCGGTCCTAGGATGTTGTTTCCAGTCCAGGGAGGACCTGGCCTGGCAGTTTGGGCTAGACTGTTCCCATGAGGCACAGGGTCAAGACTGATTTGCATAAGGCTGGTTCCAAACTGGAATGGCGAGCAAATAAACAATGGATTTAGGCCCAGCTCTCTGCACTGGGGTGAATGTATGATATTGCTCTGCATTCTGCCCACCAGTTGTTCTTTTTGCTATATTATGATTGAGCAGCTAGCTGGCTGACATGAATATGAAGGAGCCTTTGTGGGTTTCCGTGAGTCTAGATTCTCCTGAAGAGTCCCTTTCTCTTCTGAGCCCTGCTTAACACATGTGTACAGGAGGAGCCCTGCATTCTTGACCTCAATGTTTGAGACAAAAAATAATAATGGATTTCTGAACAATGAGCGTAAAAGCATTAAGGTAACATATTGTTCCTGCTTATATTTCACATGCTTTACATAAACCTGTATTCCCTATGAGTGTTTGCTTTTTCCTGAATTAAACCTCAAATAAACATATCCATTCTTTTAATTAAATAACGTTATCCTTTGAACGGACTCATTGAGGATTGCTGTTCCTGCCTAAACGCTAAGCGCTTCATACCTACAACTGACCGGCGCCTTCACCCGCCCGCCTTCCGCTCCAAAAAACAGCATCAGAAGCGGCGAGCGGAGCGCGGTGCAGGGCGAGGAGACTACGACTCCAAGCAGCCCTAGCGGCACCGGCCGCGTCAGTTTCGCGCCAGGAGGCGCAGAAAAGCGGAGACACCCCCGTCTCGCGGGACGCGAGCGGGACGCCGGGCTAAGCCCGGGCAAAGGGCGGGCCCTCAGTGGCCGAGGTAGGCTGGGCTGGGCCCACTTTCTTTCAAATATTTTTAAATATACCAGCAGTCGATATAGCTGACGGATACTTGGCGACGTGACCATTCACTCATTGGGCCTGGCACATACAGCATAACACGTGCATTGACTTTTATATAGTTTAAGTCAGTCCATTTCCAATTTTTATTTCCCAGATTTTAATTTCTTAAATTTGATTCTAATCACAAAACGACTGACAGGTTTCTGCAGAGTGTACTATGTCAGTTAGGAAATTACGTTCTGGAAGAACGCTGGAAGGGCGACCAAATGCATTAATAAGATCGAATCCCTTGCAGAACAAATACGCTAACAGCCTGCAATTGAAGGGACAAAGGCAGTTAATGGAAATTTGGGAAAATTCGGCTAAAAAGGAAATGGAAAGATCTCCTCCAAAGGAAGAGGGGTCGCTACCACAAGTAGACTTTCCTTTTGAGTCTGATTTTAATCAAGACTCAATTTCAATGTTTCTACCAATCTCTAAGGAGGCAAGTACTTTGCCAGCTTCCACTGACAGTGAGCTCCCTAAGTTGATATCATCAAAGTTAGAAGTAAAACAGCAAAATGAGAAAGTCGGACAGATGGAGAAGGATGCAGTGGAGCTATCTATGTTGTCCAGTATTGATTTAGAACTCTGTGGTCGATACATGGATGAGAGACAGGGGAACCTATCCGAATTGAACAAAACTCCCAATAAAGCAAATCCCCCTGGACTAACATTATATAGCAGTACTCCATCCATTGAATCCAATGACATTCCCTCTATGCAAAGTGAGATGAAATCTCCAAATCTCAATCTATCAGGGATTCGTGCTTATGTGGAGACCGAATATCCAAAAAATGAAAAGCCGATTTCAGACTCTTTAATAGCTCTCGAGGACCTTCTGGCCTCTATATTACTGCTATTAGGAAAATTTGCTGTGAGTACTGACTGTATTATGGACTCAGTAACTGAGATTTTGAAAGTCCTAGTGACAAAGCATACGGAGAATGGAAAAGTCAAGCCCAGTACTCCAGGGACCTCAAATATTGTGGAAGGCGACAACATATTAAGAACAACTCCTGTGGTTGGGCCAACGCTCCAGGTAGAAGTACATGAGCATGTTGAAACCATAATACCATCCTCCACAATAAAGTTGAATGAAAAACAAAGAGACTCTATAGTGATGGAAGAAAATTCACACCTCACATCTGATACTACATCAAAGAGTCAAACAAAGGAGGAAGAAGGCCCTGTAGAGGACAATCAAACCACTGGAAATGCGTTATTCCCTATCTTTAGTCATGACAAAAAAGTATACGAATCAACATCTGATACTAAGGGAGCCAAAAAGGGAAAATGTAAAAAATATAAAGGAAAGAACAGGAAGCCAGTTCGCAAGTATACAAGGAGACGACAAAGGCAAGTAATATTTCAGCAACATGTAAATGAAGCTTTGGATGAACTGGAAATCTCAGAAAACTCCATATTAGATACCAATATGGAAGTGGCAGAGGTTTGCGTCTCCAGCTTGACTGTGAAAGACATTCCTGCTGTTAAAATTAGTGATGGAAGAGCCCTAAGCTCTGAGACTAACGAGTCAGAACCACGTGTATCAGCAGAAGAAAACATAAGAAAGGAGACTACGGTAATACGGACACTTAATCCATCTGCCCCTATTTTTCAATTGCCTTCTGAAGTACCACTGGTATCAATTAATGTGCCACCAAAAGTTGCTCCGGTATGGGTAGATACACTGTCATTGGACTTTTTGCCATTATTTGACTTTGACCTAACTTTAAATAGGTCATGGCTGCTAAGCTGCCTTAAAGATATTGAAAGTTTAAAATTAATTCAGTCAAGTGACATAGATCTGGTTTCAATAGTAACATGTGAGAATGGCCAACGAGCAAGGGTTAAATTCTGCTCAAAAATAATTGCTAATATCATTCTACAGCAAGCAGAAGCTTTTCAATGTCGAGGTATAGATGTATTACCATTTACTAGTATCCGTTATAGAGAAGGACCATCTAGCTTGGGTATTAAACAAAATGTCTTGTCTGCTTGTAACAAGGATTTAAAAATTTGTGTATCAAGGGGAAAGCGTATGGTCTCAAAGATTCCAACATGTAATGAGAGCATGATTTCATCTCAATGTCATGACCCCCAGCAATGGAATTGGCTACCTGGAGCATTATCGAGTAACACATCGATGAGTAAATGTCTGTTTCAGCATCTTTAACAGACAACTTAATATTATCTCTTGGAATGCTGCAGGTCTGTACAATTCCCCTGAGAAATTGAACTATCTCCTCTCTCTGAATGCTGATATATTGTGTATCCAAGAAACATGGTGTAAAGATATACAATATGGGGGAAAAGACTATTTTGTTTTTGAGGCCCCCGCCACTCCATCAAATAGAGGTCATGCAAAAGGGGGAATTGTCTGCTTTTTATCTAATGCTTTCCAATGGCAATTCTCTCATCACGTTGATATTAGCAAACTTTTTCAAGTAATAACCATCAATAATCTAGCTTTAGAAGGTCCTCGAAAGTCACTCGTAGTTATTAATGCATATATACCCCCAGAACATAATTTTAATGCTGTCTTAAAGCGAATGTTCTTGTACATAAAACAGTTGATAGAGGGGGCTGTCCCTCCATATATCCTTCTTATGGGTGACCTGAACAGTAAAGTCTCTAACATAAGCCTAGAGCTATTTAGAAATAAGGCAAAGGAAGAAGCGTATAATATACCTCAATCTGTTTTTCCTAATAAATTAAAAACCAACAAAAGAGGAAAGATCTTATTAGAGGAAATAAGCTTGGTAGAGGGGCTTATAGTAAATGGCAGAATGCCCTCTGATGTCCCAGCTAAGTTCACACATGGGTCATATAGAGGTGAATCTATTTTAGATTATGTTATCACAGACTATGAGACGTACCCTTTTATTCAGGATATTGTGATTTCAAACTCTACCTTGAGTGATCATAAAATCATTAATATAACAATTTCCCTCCAACCCCCTGCGGCTGAGTCCTGGACTTTGAGTAATACAGGAATTAATATTAAGTGTAAGGGAGGAAGATGTTTCTGGGATTCTAGATCTATAAGGAACGTTCAAAGTATTCTTACCCAAACCATATTGGAACTAGAGGGATGGCAAGGTTCAGAACTCCTTCAGTTCGAATTACTATCGCAGAAACTAAGAAGGGTGGCAAAGATGAATAGTAATCCTAAGAATCTCCCACGCCCTCCGCCTTTATTACTATCCTTAAATAAGGAAGTAAATAAACTCGTTAGGCAACAATACCTAAACAGAACTAGAGAAAACGAACGAAACTTAGCCCTACTCAAAAGAAGAAGGAACAGATTAAAAAATAAATTAAAGAAAGAAAAAGAAGATAAGCTATGGATACGGCTAAGAGAGGCATCTGTCAATAATAACTCTAGAGACTTCTGGTCTGTAATAGGAAAAGGATGCGGAGCGAGAACTCTTCCTACTCCAGTTTCTATTGCAGAGGAAGTATGGATGACATTTATCTCTAATCTTTACGCTTCCAATGGAGTGGAGGATAATAATTTGGAATTAATCCTGAATAAAGATGATAATATAGATCTTCCTACTGAAGGATCTATAGCAGCTGTGATAAGAAGTATGCGCTCTTCCGGAGCCATGGGCCCGGATGAATTGCCCATGACTATGATAAAGCAGGATGTTACTTTATGGAGTAAGATATTACTCCCACTGTTTCAGAAATGTTTTATTACAAAATTAGTCCCCAATTCTTGGAGGGGTAGTATCTTGATTCCCATATTCAAAAAGGGAGAACGGGATAACCCTAAGAATTATCGCTTAATTGCACTTTTAGATTCAATAGGAAAATTTTTTGCAAAATGTGTTTTATTATTAATTATGAAATGGATAGATGTAAATGATATTTTACCTATGCAGCAAACTGGCTTTCGTAAAGAGCATGGAACCCTGGACAATTTAACTGCCTTACAGGTGCTTGTAGACAAATATGTCCGAGTTCGAGGAGGCGGAATATATGTGGCATTCATTGATTTTTCAACCGCGTTTGATAAGGTAGATCGGTCAATGTTATGGAAAAAACTTGCCACAATGGGTATGCCAGCATATCTACTAGAATTGGTAAAGTCCCTTCACACCAACACATGGTGTAAGTTGTTACTAGGTGGGGAAAGGGGACTTTCCCAATCAATCCCTTCCCCGAATGGATTAAAACAAGGATGCATATTAGCCCCAATACTGTTCTCCCTATATACAGCTGACCTACCGTCACAAATAACATCCAGTGGAGGACTAGCCCCAAAAATCGGGGGAGTACCGATATCTGTTTTAATGTATGCAGACGATATACTTGTTCTTGACCTAACTCCGAAGGGCCTGTCAAATCGCCTGCATGCATTAACACTCTTCGCAGAAACACACTTTATGAAGATCAATGCTACTAAAAGTAAGATTATGTGTATTTTCGGTAAGAAAAAATGCAGGTCTGCAAACTATAACTGGATATTAGGAGGACAGAAATTAGAGGTCGTTAAAACCTACACCTTTTTAGGGAAAATAATTACAGCAAACATAAGTGAGACTGCCCACATAGAGCACAATTCTCGTAAAGCATTATCACATGGGATGGGATTGTGCTCTTTATATAATGCTACAGGGAAGAGACACTTCACATTATTCCTTGATGTATTCAAAGCTAAGATACCTGCCACTCTCCTTTATGGGATTGAATTAGTGGATATAAAACACTGGGGATTTGTGCAGAAAACAGAAGGAAAGATCTTAAGGAAAATATCATCTCTAAATACGGCCTGCTCTGACAGCTCATGCAGGCTGGAATTTGGTTTGAGAAGTGGTTGGGTGCAGGGGCTGATTGCCCTTGTAAGATGGGTAGCCTGTCTGGTTAGAGGAAAAAATGGTTCCCTCAGAGAAGCGATTAAAAGAGAACTTTTGGGGGATCTCAACGACTTCTCTTTATTGGTAAAAAACTTTAGAATGGCTGTCGGTCTACTAGAGTTGGATGCAAACATCTTGTTCTTATTAGACCCTGTTGAACTTAAGATGAAATTAAAAAATGCATCCTGGGAACTATGTTACAAACTAGATAGGATAGCCCAATCTAGGAAAAAAGGTAGACAATCTCTGTTAAATACATACTTGTTTAAACAGCCCCAACAATATCTCATATGGAACATCCCTCATAGAATCAGAAGGTTATGGTTTTTATTGAGGCAAGATCTGCTTCCTTTAAATTCTCTTCACGCAAAATGGTATGGTGTGTCTCCCGTATGTAATTTCTGTCATAATGGTGTACAGAATCGTAATCATGTTTTGTTTGTATGCAAGGTATTGCGTCCTTTTCGCCTCAAATGGCTAAAACCAATTTGTCTGCAGCTAGGAATTTTAGATGTAAATACTTTTCTCCATGCACTTTATAGCCCACCTAATGAAATGTTTTGCTACAGAATTTTTAACTTTTTTAAAAGTTTTTTAGATATTTATTAATAATGCACGGGGAATTGCCGAGGATTGCTAGACTAATGATTGTATGTGCCACATCGCTTTATTTAGACTGTATGGTTCTACTGTTGTTTCTTTTATGTGATGTATATTGTGTGTTTTATTTTATGTGGCCCTCACTGAGAGCCAAAACATAATAAACTTTGACTTGACTGTTAACGTTATACGCTGTAACGGGTCAGTGAAATGCTAAACGTACTAACAATTGGTATGTTTTGCTATTTCTAGCCACACCCCTGACTCCGCCCACTGATTCAATCTTCGGTTATTCCCGCCCCCTGATTCTCCACCCACAGTTCCCCTACTTTTTTTTCCCCACTTCGACCACTGCTCCACACGTGTGAAGTCAAATCTGTTTTTTGTTACACGTCCATATTGTCAATGACTAGGCTCCTCGAGATCCAGTTCGTCTCTCCTAGGACCCATCCCAGAGTAAACACTAAGTTGCTTTTTACTCGTGAAAGCGTTAGGAGGTTACTTTTTTATGAGCCGTTCAAATTGTATTACACCAATAAGTCTGTCTACTTCCTTTAAGGTAAAACCTTGGAAAGAGGCGTTGGCTACATCTGAATTCGTATTAGAGTGGTTTCTTTGGTGTGCTGTGCTCCTCACTGCTCCACTCCAGGGCAGCAGTGGCGTGGGTTCTGATGTAGCGCCTCGTCTACTGATGTAGCGCCAACCCTGCTGGATCTGCGCACTCCGATGGCGTCTGGAGTGAGGCTGCCTGCTCCCTGCCTCCCATCGAGTCCTTGGGGCAAGGAAGAGGGGTATCGGCACAGGCCCTTGGGGACCCCGCAGCTCCCCGAATCCCACGGCAGAGCCCCAATGCAGCCGCGAATGATGAGAACCGTATGTCCAGGGAATTTGTTTTTTTAAACTTCATCTGGGAACAGCTGGAAGGTTGTCATCCTTTCCAAATGGACATAGCAAATGATGGCGTGTCCATGTTCTTCCTGCCGCTGGTTTCCTTTCCTGGAATGAATCTCCCTTAAGTGATGGAAGGGAAGTGAGGCTGATTTTAAAAAAGCCCCGCCATTGGTAGTTGAACTTGAATGCTGAGTTAATTGGTGGTGATGGGTAAAGTGTGCTTGCTGTCTGTCTGACTAAAAGCAGCACTTTGCCTGAGCTTTAAACTGCGCGAGAGCTGTGAATGCCCCACACGTCGCTTGTGAATGCCACACACGTCGCTTCTCAAGAGGAGCATAGGAAGGTACTATCTTTTTTTTAATCTCTACTGAAATTTCATGTCCGGCATTTCGCAAAGACTTCCTGCAGACGGAATTAATGTAGAACTATTAAGTAGGCTTGAATTTGGAAGCACGTCTTTACTCATTGGGGCTTTTATCCAATTATTCCAACTGTTACCCGATTTAAGCACATGCTTTTTATCGACTTTGGAAGGATGAAAGGCTTTGGGATTCGAACCTGTGGCCATGAAGGTCAGCATACATTCCTCAGTAGTCTGGACGGACTAAAAACCCTGAAGGGTGAGTAGGGCTGCTACAGAGTCAGTGTTATGTGACGGACTCCATACCAGCCCTTCTTGCCTCTCAGGTTTGCTTAATTTTGTTATAGTTTAATGATAGTGTCCATGGCATCTTGCATGGCTACTTCCATTGCTGTTCGCTCCTGTAGACCTTTAATGGACACGAAGGTCCTTAAAATTTCCGACCGCCACCCACCCCACCCCACGACGAGTGGTGGCGGCATTTGCAGAGAGGACAAGGTTTGAATGGGCCTTTAGAGTGCTGAAGTTTCTCTCTGTGGACGAGCGTGGCCCGGGGCAGTGTGAATAGTTGGCATTTGCTCGCATTATTAAAGTTTGAGCTATTGGCATTGCTAAATAATGCAACACCAATAGCTCAAACTTTAATATATTGCAAATGCTTGTTTTTTTTTTGCAGAGTTTTACATAGCGAGAACTCGACCCCAACCGTACCGGGTACTAGAGCACTTTACATATCACCAGTTCCGTTACATTCATTTTGGTCGGCTCGAGGAGTTTAAGTGATTTACCCAGAATGCTTGGGCGACGTTACCGAGACTCGAACCCAGTTCCCCAGGTCCGAGGACCAGCGCCCAAGCCGTTATGCCACCTCCTCTCCTCTCTCTCCTTAAAGATTTTGCCTACTTCTGCCATTAGCTGCACTTTTACGGGGGAAAATAAAGTTCTCTCACTCAAAAAAAGCCAGCCGCCTCAGTCAGGTGTGAGCGGTTACTCTTCAGGTACATAAAGGGCCGGCCCGACCCGAGACCAGCTGACCCTGATTGTGGCTCCGCGTTGCTGCTGTTCGTGTGAACCCAGACTCTGCTGCTCTCCAGGCCCCGCTGGACCCTGCGCCTGAACCCTGCTCCTCAGCCCCCCTGGACGCTGCTCGTGCTCTCCAGGCCCCCCTGGACCCTGCTCCTGGGCCCCCCTGGACCCTGCTCCTCAGCCTCCCTGGACCCTGCTCCTCAGCCCCCCTGCACCCTGCTCTTGCTCCAGGCCCGCTCGTGCTGCTGTGGATGGCCGGAGCGGCCCCCTCCTCCATGCCCGCAGACCCCAGGGCCGTGAGGGACTTCCTCGAGCGCCTCCTGACGGTGGCCTGCGGGCGGGTGCTGCGCCGTCCCTGGTGGATCCTGCCGCCCAGAGCAGAGGACCTAGAGCGCCCCGCCGCCCAGCTCCTGGAGGCCGTCCTCCGCCTGCCCGCCCCCCGCCAGACCCAGCAGGTCACCCCGCTGCTCCTGGAGGCCTGTGACCTCGGCCCGCTGCCCCCCGCCGCCCTGCAGGCCGTGGCCGGGAGCCTGCTGGAGCACCTGGACCCGCAGTCCTTCCAGCGGGCGCTGGGGCACCTCCAGGAGGCCGCGGAGACAGAGCGTCGCCTCCAGGCGCTGCTGGCCACCCCGGGCGGCTTCAGCCAGGCGCTCCTGGAAGAGCTGGACGAGCTGCGGGCCCGCCAGTGCCCCAACCTGCTGCTGGAGCTGGACTACACCGCCAGGCTGACCTCCCCCGCCGCTGCCCCGCAGCAGGAAGAGCAGCAGACCCTGGACCTGGTCCTGGCAGAGCTCCCCAGCAGGGTGTGTCTCTACATCAACGTGTGCCTCAACCCGCCGGATGCGGAGGCCCTGCAGGCCGCCCGGGCCCCGCTCCGCGCCCTCCTGGAGGCCGAGAGGACCAGCGCCCCCGGAGCCATCACCATCAGACCCCCGGGCCGCGTCTGCCGGCTACTGGTGCTGCACACAGGCGACGCAGAGGAGGCCGAGGCGCTGCTGAGGGGGCACTACAGCTCCAGAGAGAGACGGCAGTACCAGGAGGCCTGGGGGCTGCCCCGTCGGCAGGCGACGGTCGCCGTCATCCCCATAGACCAGAGAGCCCACGTCTAGGGCGAGCTTGTCCATATGTAAATAAATAAATACATACTGTTCACTGCACTTCGAGTCCGTGTGCTCTGTTCACAGCGGGCGATCTAGTTAGAAGTCGACAGACTGTCCCTCCTTTCTCTGCCACCACCATCCTCCACTCCTCTCCCCTGGCTGCGCTGCAACCCTGCTCTCTTCCTCCTCCAACCCTGCTCTCTTCCTCCTCCAACCCTGCTCTCTTCCTCCTCCACCCCTGGAACTGCTCTCTTCCTCCTCCACCCCTGCTCTCTTCCTCCTCCAACCCTGGAACTGCTCTCTTCCTCCTCCACCCCTGCTCTCTTCCTCCTCCAACCCTGCTCTCTTCCTCCTCCAACCCTGGAACTGCTCTCTTCCTCCTCCACCCCTGCTCTCTTCCTCCTCCAACCCTGGAACTGCTCTGTTCCTCCTCCACCCCTGCGCTCTTCCTCCTCCCCCTCTTCCCCTCCTGCTCTCTTCTTCCTCCTCCACTCGTGCTCTGTTCCTCCTCTTCCTCTTCCACTCGTGCTCTGTTCCTCCTCCCCTCCTGCTCTCTTCCTCCTCCTGCTCTCTTCTTCTTCCTTCTTCCTCTCCCCGGCTCTTCTTGCTCTGTTTCCTCTCCCTTCCAGGTGTGGTTTCCTGTGCGCCTGCAGCCTCCCCTGCTAGGGGGTCTCATGGGGGCCGGCAGTGAGCCATTGGTTTGTAATCTCGGCCAGCAGGCCTCGTCGGGCCCGGACCCGCTGCCGCCTTCATCCCCCCCCCCTCATTGGGGGGTGGGGGCACGGGAGGTTTGCGCTTGCCCGAGGCCACGCAGTGGCCATCAAGAGGACGGGCTCCTAGTCACGGAGGGCTACCCCCGCCCTCCTTGTGGCCAGCCACTCCTCACCTGGGCAGGCATCGCCCAGTAGAGGTAGGCAGGTTGCTGACGCACGTCCGGGGTGGCTGGGAGGAGCCTCAGGGGGTTTATCACTCCCTTGCTCCATCTGGGAGGCCTCTTTGCCGCTCCGGACGTTGCGCGACAAGCTTTGGGACACTCTTTTGTCCGTGTCGAAGTCCCTGGTCGGTATCGTGCACGTGGTGAGTGGCGGGGCATCCCAGCCTCCTCCCGCCGTCCCCCGTTCTTGGGGACATGAGGGGGAGTGGGCTGGTGTTTTGCGGTCTTTTTGGTGATATGTGGGCCGTTTTGGGCTGCATTTGTATTGGGGGCATTTGGGCAGTGGCGGCCTTAGGCATGTGCAAGCTGTGCACCTGCACAGGGCCACCAAACCCGAGGGGCCATCATGCCAATATATATCCTTAATATAATAATCCTCTGAGGATGGATACATATTTGCGTGGTGGCCCCTGTGACGTAAATAATTAATTTACTCTCTTAATTTCTATGCAGGTAAGTACTTAATCAATAATAACTCAATCAGAATGAAAAAAGACAGAGTCCGTGGTGTTAGAGTTTCTAAGGGTTTTATTCCTCATAAAGGAATCAGGATATCATGTTCTGACCACCACAGGGGTGTCAGAAGGGATAGAGCGCTGAATTTTATTGACAATACATAGCTTATATACTTGATTTATACCATAAAGAATAATGTAAGAGGCGTAACAGCTGAGAGAAGACAAGATAACAGTATACACGTGGTACTAGTACATCATCAAGAGGCGTAAACTAGGCGTGAACTAGAGGTGTGTGCTAGAAACGTCACTGATAGGTGACGCAAGTGGGTGGCACCAAGGGGTGGTGCTAACAGAATGTTGCAATGTCAGCAGAAATCGGAAGCTTGGATGCGCGCGCAGCTGCATGACGTGTGATTGACGGGGTGCAGGGGACTTGATATTTACACTGACGGAAAGAGACAGAAGTCTGGCATGTCAGATCAACTTGTACTTCTATCATATCTGATATCTGATGTTTAGGAACTATACTATCTGGGCGGAAAGGTCTCTAGGGCAGAAGCTATTCTATGCTAACTGTGGATGCGTGTATAAGCGCCTGAGTGTCTACATGTGAAGCGTGGGGCACGGGGCCTTCCATGGAAGCATGGCAATAGAGGCTATGAATTACTTGCATTAAGACAGGTCGGCCCTTTGGCTCTGCAGCTGGAGAGGATGTTTACAGGATCTAGTAGGCAGGAATGCATTCTCGAGGAGCGGAACAGATAACTCGAAGGTTATAGTCAGTCTTGGCAGAAAGCAGGCTTGAGCTGAGCGCGAGGGGCCGCGCTGAAAGTAGGACAGAGTTCACGGGTACAGAGGTAGCCTGGGCAGAGTCAGGAGCCACAAAAGAGGTTCGATGGCAGAAATTCAGGGCCTGCTCTTGCTAGAGCAGGAAAAATACGAAAAGTGTACTACAAAAAGACGGTGGCATAGCATACTTAGGAACGGACTACATAATCCACTCAGGGTGGATCTGAAAGAGGACATGTTAACGTTGGACGCAAATGTATTTGCGTCTTCATAGCTGGCACAGGAGGGAAGTTACATGCACTTTAAGCTGGTACATGGAGTCGGTGGGGTACGCGCTAGGGAACACAACATGACCAAAATTTAATTTTCCTCATTCCCTCCTTGTTCCCTACGGACCCTTCATGAAATATCGATCCTCATGAATCGATCAGTCTGTTCTTGCAACATCATTTGTTCTTCTTTCTTTCGTTCATGTTTTGAGAGAAAACTGGAATGTTCAATACAAGAGGTGGCACACAGTCCACAAATCGCTGGCCCACACTGTAGGCATAGGCAGCAACTGAATACTAGGACTAGGCCAATGCCTAGGAAGGATAGGATCTTCCATCCCCAAGCTGTTAACGTTGTCCAGAACCAACCGGACCAAGTCCAGGTGCCTGGATTCTGATGTATCTGATTTGCAATTTTATGGAGACGGGTGATAGCTTGATATACAGATGGTGCATTTTGTGGTATGAAAACACAGCAACTTGACCCGATGACCTTACAGGCTCCACCTCTATCTGCCAAGATGACGTCAATTACAAGACGGTTCTGAAGGACAACAACCCGCATAGCGGACTGCTCTTCTGTTAAGTTACCTAAGGCGGAGGTAGTTTCGTTTACTACGGCTTCAAGTGTTCTAGTTAATCTGCGTATTAATTTACTATTCTGGACAGGGCCTAAAAAGAAAAAGAATCCTTTATTAAAGTCAGTGTACTGTTCCCATGCCGTTTCTGTGTAGTCGACAAGTGGGACATCTCTTCTGGTTCTATTCTTTACTAGATTGCTATTTCTATGGTAATCAGGAGGAGCTAGAAAAACAGGTGGCAGGAGGAATGCAATGTAACAGGTACCATCCCAATCTGGAGGTAGACGAATGTATGCGGTATGACCACAAACAAAGTAAGAATGACTGATAGCTTTGAAAGATGATTTTCCATCATCACTGAATTCGACCACAGTAGTGCATTTACTATGACCTAAGTGTACTGAACCTTTCTTCTTGATACATAATTCACCAGTGACTGGCAGTACTGACATAATGGGTAGAACTGGTGCAGCTTCGGACTCGACAGTGAGAATCATAAGGCTAATTGTATAATTACCTAATCCATATACTTCATTTTCTAGATCAGTTCCTATTCTAGTGGGGAGTCCCTCCTTATCCGGGTAACAGACGTCGAGCAGGACCAAGTTCAGGTTTCCCCAAACCCAACCCCCATCGAAAACAGCAATGTCAGGATCTAAAGAATTAATTATTTTAAACCATGCTCCGCAGGAGCCATTGTGAGTGAACGGGTACGGAAAGAGAGGCAGGGCTCCCTTGTAATTCTGGTAGGGAGGGAGTCGGCCACATATCCAGCAATTTGTAGCATTGTTAGTTTGATGAGAATGATGTAACATACTAATGAATGTATTGTTGCGCAGCGCAAGTCTGTAGGAAAGCTCGTGAGGAGGTAACTCACTAAAAGTGTGTTCAGCAGATACATTGTAAGCAGATTGTTCACGCTTGAAAATAGGGTAATAGATAGACAATAAGATGCTAGCAACAATAATTAAAATACTGAAAATAAACATTATTATTAGTGTCACTATGCAGTGACTACGGAGTGATTTGCAATATGTACGTTTCTTTGCTTCTCTCTCTCTAACTCGATCTAGGGGATTCATGTCAGAAACTATTTAACCGATTCACCTAGGGGAGGACTTAAACAATTAAACTGTCTGACTTGCTAGATCGTAATTTCATGCGATATAGTTCTTGAGGAGTCTTTTCTCGTTTGGATTCGGTAAAGTCTTTTTCATCAGAGTCTTTGGTGGGGGTGGACGAGTCTGAGTCAGGTTTCAGTCCAGCAAACTTTTTTATATGACTCGTGTGTACCCACCCCTTTCTTCCCTCGATCTTCACCGCCGTCCTTGTTGTTAGAAGAACGGTCTTCGGAGACTTCCAGCGGGGCTCCAACGGACTTTTTCTGTCGAAATTGCGGACGAGGACAGTATCGCCGGGACGGACGTCATGCGGCTTTACATCAGTGTTGTCAGGGAAGGCTGCAGCAACCTGTGAACGACATGATTGGAGTGCAGACATCAAGGAGGCAAGGTAATCTGTCAACATGTTAGAATCAACATCAGTAATCTTTTTAGGAATGGGCGTCCCCCACATATTCGGTGGTCTGCCAAAGACCACCTCGTACGGAGATAGCCCTGATCTCGAATGGGCGACCATTCTCATATAGAATAGCGCCACTGGCAGGGCGACTATCCAGTCGACCCCTTTTTCCTGACATATTTTGGCAAGGCGGATCTTTAATGTCTGGTTATGCCTTTCAACAAGGCCTGCGGCTTCTGGATGTCGGACACAATGGAATTTCCACTGGTATCCCAGTAACAAGGAAACTTCTTTCATTAAGGCAGACGAGAATGGCTGACCGTTATCTGAGTACACGACACGAGGCAGGCCGTATCGTGGGAAGAATTCACGAACCAACTGTTTGGCAGTGGTCGGAGCAGTGTAATCTGGGACTGGGTATGCTTCGGTCCAGCGGGACAGAGCACAGACAACTACGAGAACATATTTAAATCCTCGACAACGGTCCATCTGGATATAATCCATCTGGAGGACTTCAAAAGGGTGATCGGGAGGATGAAATCCACCTTGCTCTACATGGACGCTTTTACCTGGATTGAACTGACAACAGATCATGCAAGTACGCACTTTCTGTTTTGCTGCTGCTCTTAAGTGTTTATTGTTCCAGAGATTTTGCAAACTGTCTAGCATTGCCTTTTCTCCTAGATGTGCAGGACTATGTGCTGTATTTATCATGACTTGAACCATAGAGTCAGGGAGAAACCATGTAGATTTTCCCTTCGTCATCCAACCTTGATCTGTCTGGATCCCTCCTAGTTCGATCCATTTCTTTATTTCGTCTGGAGTAGCATGTGTCTGAATGTCAATAACATCTAGTGTGGGATCTCTGACTGTCATACAGTTCGTCGGATCTGTTGTCTTTGTCGTGTCAGTTGTCTGAGTGTGAGTCAGTGCTGTATGTTTTGCTGTCTGATCTGCCAGGTCGTTACCCTGGGAAACAGAATCTGTGACTTTAGTATGTGCTTTACACTTCATGACGGATATGGCTGAAGGCAGATGTATTGCTTCTAACAGTGCTTGAATGAGAGGACCATGTTGTATCTTTGTGCCATGAGAGGTCAAAAAACCTCGTTCCTGCCAGAGCATGCCGAAGTCGTGTACGACTCCGAACGCATAACGGGAATCAGTGTATATGTTGACATTTCTATTCTTGGCTAGAATACAGGCTCGGGTCAGAGCGATGAGCTCTGCCGCTTGAGCAGACAGTGTATCAATACGATGTGTTTCTTTAACTTCGGTTTCAGTGGTCACTGCATACGCGGCCACTAACTCTCCTGTACTTGTTCTCATACATGAACCATCCACATAAAGTGTCAGGTCTGGATTTGTCAATGGAACATCTGTTAAATCTCGTCGGGGTTTTGTTACTACATTAATGATCTCTATACAATCATGTGGAGCTGGATCTGTCATAGCTATAGGTAACAGTGTTGCTGGGTTCAGGATACTGCAGCGTCTGATTTCTATGTGTGGCTGGAATAATGTCAATTCGTAACCTGTCAGTCGTGCTATAGTCAAGTGTTGAGTCTGGGTTCTGTTTAACAGAACCTCTACAGAATGTGGAACTTGTACTGTTAACTGATGACCTAAAACAATTGAATCGCTTTGTCTGATTGCTAATGCTGTTGCTGCTACTGACTTTAAGCACGCAGGGAGTGCCTGGGCTACTGAATCCAATGTACTTGAAAAATAAGCGCAAGGCTTATGTGAACCTGCTTGATCTTGAGTGAGGACAGACAATGCTGTACCATCACGTTCTGTAACAAAAAGTGTAAACGGTTTGCTGTAACATGGTGTTGCTAAAACTGGTGCTTGGCATAAGGCTTTCTTTAATTCCTCAAAGGCTTGTGTATGTTCCTGAGTCCAAGGGAGGGCAATGGAAGTTGCTACCTCCTGCGTCGTTAACTGGATGAGGGGTTTAGCTAGAAATGCATATTGAGGAATCCATTGTCTGCAGTACGAGGTGAGGCCTATGAAGGCCCGCACTTCCTTTTGTGTCTGGGGTCGTGGCATGTTTACAATTAACTGAATGCGATCGGGAGTGAGCTGTCTCCCCACTTTGGACAGCAAGTGACCCAAGTACACAACTTGCTGAACACAGAATTGTAGCTTCGAAGGAGACACCTTGTGTCCCTTGTCGGCTAGGAAATGCAAAACTGTCAGTGATGCTTGTTCACATTCGGGCTCACTTCGTGCGGTGATCAGTAGATCATCGACGTATTGCAGTAAAGCGGTGTTAACTGGCATTTGAATACAATCTAGTTGTCTTTTCAGTGCTTGACTATAGATGCTGGGGCTTTCTGTAAATCCTTGAGGTGCGCGGGAAAATTTGAAACTTCGTCCATTTAAACTGAATCCGAAGAGATATTGGCTCTCTGGGTCGATAGGTACACTGAAGAAAGCGTTCTTGAGATCGATTACAGTAAAGAACGTTGCTTCTGAATCAATAGCAGTCAATAGGGAGGAGATATCGGGGACCACAGGATACTGTGGTACAATGCATTTGTTCAGTTCTCGAAGATCAATCACCAGCCGGTATACCGGCGGTGCATTGCGGTCTGTACGTTTAAGAATTGGAATGATGGATGAATTACAGATATTGGAGTCGGTCTCTACGACCACTCCCTGGGCAATAAGCTCTTCAATTATTTTCAGTAAAGCCACTACAGCATCGGGTGGTAACTTGTATTGTCTGATTCTGGGTAGGACAACTCCTGTCTTGAGTGTAACACGGTATGGTGTGATATGCATACAACCTACATCAGCTGGGCCTTTTGCCCATAAGTGATCTGGTACATTTTTCAATCTGACATCAAAGTCACGTAACACATAATGACCCTTGAAATCCCGTAGAAAGAGTCTGACTCCTTCCGGGGAACAGCATATTATAGCTCCTAGAGCCTTCAGTGTTTTAATTCCTAACAGATTTTCTGGACATGATTTCGTAAGTAGCAAATCTGTAACTCGAGATAATGGACCCACAGCTAATGGAACTGGTTCTGATACTTCGTTTACAATAGGCTGTCCTGAAAAACCAAGGGAAACATTCTGTGAGCCTGAGAGGGGTGCCCCTGGGACTTCATTATGACTGATAGTAGTGCGACTTGCCCCTGTGTCAATTAAAAACTTTCTGTCTTTTCCTAATACGTGACTGTGTACATAAGGACCTTCTTGATCTACAGGAATTTCAATAAGAGGCAAATCACTTTCCCTCTCTAGGCTGTTTCATGTGTATCGGGGATAATCTGGATATGCCGACTGGGCATACTGGTACATTTGTTGTGAGACTTGCCGAGTTGCGGCAATGGGCTGTGTCTGGGCATGCTGTGGCTGCGGTACTGCTACTGTCTGTACTGTATGGGACTGATCATGCATAGGCTGTGTATTCTGCATTGGCTGTTCGTTCTGTGAGGTCTGTTGATGACCCTGTTCATGTCTAGGCGGACGCGGTCTTTCTTTAGTTTTACCTGTCTCGATGTTATGTTTCAGGACTGGACATTCATGTACGTAGTGACCTGGCTGCTTGCAATAATTACATGTCCCTTTAACGGGAGCGGCAGAATGATTGGTCTGGGCCCCACCTTTTCTATGACCGTCGGCTGGGACTGTCTGAGCTACTAACATTTTCATTTTCGTATCTTTCATACGTTTCTGTTCCTGATCTTGTTCTTCCCTAATTCTGTTCTGGTGATATTGTAACATTTGTAACATCTGGGATGGCGTATTTGCCTGCCAAGTACTTTCAACCTTGTACACTCTATTTTTAACTAATGGTAGGGCGTTCTCGACTAATTTTGTTACAAAAAGGTGTGGATATGACTCGCTACTAGGTTTTAGACCACTATTGATAATGAAACATTTCTCGAATCTTGAATAAAAGTCACTAGTATCTTCATCTTGTTTCTGTTTACAGGACGAGATTGCGTCCCAATCTTCCTTTCTAGTTGTCAATAATCTTGGCAAAACCTGTACTATTAAACCTGGTAATGCTTTAGTCTTATCCCCAAGGCCTAACCCTGGGACTCGTTTGCTTTCTTCGTCTTCTATTTCTGCCCATGCTATCTTTGACTCTCCCACCTCCCAATCTTTTTCCTTTAATTTCTCGTAAATGCCCGTGGGCAACAGTACTTTTAACATTTTCATAATATCATCATACGTGTAATCCCCCATCAGTAACATGTCTTTGAGCTCTCTGTGAAAACCTGCAGGGTCTTTATCATGGCACGGAACTAATTTCTTCATTTCTAACAGTTCTAACTTAGTCAGTGGTGTGTGAACATACACACGCTTCAAGCGTTGGTCCGTACCCATAACTGGGTGTACTTCTCGTAAGGGGTTCTGACTTTCAATGCCGCTACCGCATTGCATGTGGTACGTTTTCCTTTCTGGAGGCGAGGCAGGAACATATTCAGAGCTTATGAAGGTGTAATACTTACGTCGTTGTTCTAGAATTATTTGTATTAATTTGGTACTAAAACCTCTCCATCTATCCATGAGTAGTGCTTCTAATGTTTCGTGTAAGGGACCTGGATCAGAATGATGGTTTCTGAACTTGATGAGGAGGTGCTGAATCATATATTCACCTGCTATTTTCTGCTCTTCCGGGGAAAGGTTCAAGAATGTCTGCACTAACGTGTCATCATTATACATGTCTGGGTTTTCGGCCCATAATACAGCTGATCGGGCTAATTCCTGTTCATCCATAGAATTGAGTACATGGTACCCCATTCGGTCTCGAAGCCTTTTATCAGTTTCCTGGAACTGATGTTCAGAAGAATTCGGATTTGTTAACTCAGAGAGAAAGACTCTCTTGCTTTCTGGACGGACACCTTTCCTAAGGTAGGCTCCCCTTCCTACATATGCTATAGTATCTGTAGACCTTCCTGGTGTTTCATGTTCTTCTTCCTCCTCGGAGGAAGCTTTATCATTCTCTTCCTGGTGTGCAGTTAATACTGCCTTTCTAATTTTCTGGGACATACTGGCTATGCAAGCCCCCTTATCATGCTTTCCGTCGGCTATATTTTGACCCCACTTATTTAAGGCGTCTAATTCACTTTGATCTGTCCCGGGCCTGTCTCGTTCTCTTATTACACAATTTATGAAAAATCGTAATATCTGTGCTTGAGTGTCAACTTTCTGTTTATGCATGGCAGCTTTGACACTATCGGGGTCTTTCCCTGTCAGTATAAACTTATATAGTCTGTCGAGAAGTTCCTCCATTCCTACATAGCATAGCAAGCTATCGGTGGCAGATCTTAATCGTAGTGATGCCAATATCATTAAATCGTCTTTTCCGGGTACTGGATCATATCTACAAACTGACATCCTTTCTTTAAATGCGTCAAGGCGGGATAAGTGGGGAGACTGGAAAGGATTCTGAGTGTCCCTTAAATTTAATCTGTGTGTCGGTGGCGGGGTCTGAAGACCCGCAGTCGCACCCCCTGAAGCGGATGCTTGGGCATTATCTCTCCGCGGAGTCTGGATCTGAGTCTGAATTTGTCGTTTAGTAAGATCAGGTAGGATTGGTTTCGGTAGGTCAGTCTTAAGTACGGGGAGTGGCGGAGCTGGCGGAACGGGGGAGGTCTGTCGCGGTACCGGTGGGGCTTGATCTGGGGGCGCAGTGCTACCCCCATCCCTGTCAGTAGGCAGGGCACGAACAGGCAGATTGGTATAAGCTGGTACTACATCCTCTAGATATGAATTTAGGAATATGTCTTTAGTAGTTTTATGCATTACTTTAGTTGGAACTAATGGTGTCGGTAAGTTTTTCGGTGACTCTGATTGGGTTTCAGATGTGCCATCTGCTGCAAGATACATACCGTTTACAAGATTATTTCGGGCACGGTCTATTTGTTCTGTTTTTACTCGGATCCCTTCAGTAACTAATTCGTTTTCTTGGTCTTTTTCTGATTCTTTAAGTCTGTCTTCTCTACGGAGTGCTTTGTCAGCACGCTTACGTGATTCCTTACGCCAAAATTCTATGGCGTCCTTCTGAGATTGTCTAGCTTTCTTTTTCCATAATGCTTCTTCTACCCTCATGATGCACTCGGCATCCCATGTTCCGGTGACAGGCCATCTGTGTCTTTCGTCTAGGTGCTTGGTATAATCGGCCCATAAATCTAGATATAATATGGCGTCTATGCCATGTTTCTGATACATAAAATTGCCTGGAGTGTCCCTAGGGGGGATAGGAATTTCTTCCTCCAGTAACCCTTTCCTAGTTCCTATCTGTTTTAACTTGTTGAAAAACGGCATCTTGCTTATTTATTACTGAACGCTAGATCTTTATTCCTTAATACGAGTTACAGCTAGTTGATACAAGAAACACAATAATACACATTTAAACAGTCACATTCATATCACGACATTAATCACATAAAAACATTGAAGACATAGATGACTACCCCCCTATACTGGATGTACTGCTCAACAGTACGGATACACTGGTGTAACAGTGCAGAAATTCGGAATACTTGATATACTGCTAAACAGTACAGATACACTGCCTAAGAACAGTGCAGACCGGACTTGCGTACCCAAACCCGTCTAGATACGACCCAGCAATGGTACTCACCGGGAAGCACGGAAAACAGAAGGCCTCGGAAAACTCGACTGGACTCGACTCGGAACTTCGGAAAACTTCGGAAAACTTCGGAAAACTTCGGAAAACTGGTGGGCCTCTTCACACCTCAGACCTTGCTTCTTTCGGCTAGGCTCTGGTCGGGATCCTCCGCACTCCTCACCGCCTCGTCTGGGCACTGATCGCAGTCTTCGTCACCTCCGTGGGTCAGAGGGAGATGCAGGAAATCCTGCCAGTACACGTGTGTTCCATCTAACTGATGGCAGGGGACATAGTATGCAACGCACCAACCGGCGCGTGAGGTGGGGGAGGGGTCCCTATTCGGGCGCCAAAATGACGTAAATAATTAATTTACTCTCTTAATTTCTATGCAGGTAAGTACTTAATCAATAATAACTCAATCAGAATGAAAAAAGACAGAGTCCGTGGTGTTAGAGTTTCTAAGGGTTTTATTCCTCATAAAGGAATCAGGATATCATGTTCTGACCACCACAGGGGTGTCAGAAGGGATAGAGCGCTGAATTTTATTGACAATACATAGCTTATATACTTGATTTATACCATAAAGAATAATGTAAGAGGCGTAACAGCTGAGAGAAGACAAGATAACAGTATACACGTGGTACTAGTACATCATCAAGAGGCGTAAACTAGGCGTGAACTAGAGGTGTGTGCTAGAAACGTCACTGATAGGTGACGCAAGTGGGTGGCACCAAGGGGTGGTGCTAACAGAATGTTGCAATGTCAGCAGAAATCGGAAGCTTGGATGCGCGCGCAGCTGCATGACGTGTGATTGACGGGGTGCAGGGGACTTGATATTTACACTGACGGAAAGAGACAGAAGTCTGGCATGTCAGATCAACTTGTACTTCTATCATATCTGATATCTGATGTTTAGGAACTATACTATCTGGGCGGAAAGGTCTCTAGGGCAGAAGCTATTCTATGCTAACTGTGGATGCGTGTATAAGCGCCTGAGTGTCTACATGTGAAGCGTGGGGCACGGGGCCTTCCATGGAAGCATGGCAATAGAGGCTATGAATTACTTGCATTAAGACAGGTCGGCCCTTTGGCTCTGCAGCTGGAGAGGATGTTTACAGGATCTAGTAGGCAGGAATGCATTCTCGAGGAGCGGAACAGATAACTCGAAGGTTATAGTCAGTCTTGGCAGAAAGCAGGCTTGAGCTGAGCGCGAGGGGCCGCGCTGAAAGTAGGACAGAGTTCACGGGTACAGAGGTAGCCTGGGCAGAGTCAGGAGCCACAAAAGAGGTTCGATGGCAGAAATTCAGGGCCTGCTCTTGCTAGAGCAGGAAAAATACGAAAAGTGTACTACAAAAAGACGGTGGCATAGCATACTTAGGAACGGACTACATAATCCACTCAGGGTGGATCTGAAAGAGGACATGTTAACGTTGGACGCAAATGTATTTGCGTCTTCATAGCTGGCACAGGAGGGAAGTTACATGCACTTTAAGCTGGTACATGGAGTCGGTGGGGTACGCGCTAGGGAACACAACATGACCAAAATTTAATTTTCCTCACCTGGCAGGGATTTGACGGCCTCCGGCCCCCTACCTACGCTCCCTGCCCAGGGCCGCCATGAGCCTAGAGCCGCCCCTGATTTGGGTGCCCGTCCGGTTCCTCGCATGCTTTGGAGTAATAGCAAGTGTTTTGGGCAGAGGGAACGGAACGGTTTGCAGGGGCACTGTGCCCTCGGCGGTTGCGGGGAGAACTGTGGCTCACGGGTTAGAGCGGCTGCCTCTGATACATTGAATGGACCTGGGTCCAAGGTTCGCGTCCCAGAGCGGCAGGGTTAATCCTCGCCTCGGCGACTATTCTTCAAGAACGGACAGATTAATTGTCAAAATTGTATACAAGACGAACACTAGTTTAAAAATGGGCGGGTTTCAGCGTCCTTGCGTTTGATGTCGAGCAGACCGCTGGTGCACTTGGCTTTGGGGGGTTAGCAAGGCAAGTGCTGGAGCTGTTTTACTGTTGAGTATGTGAGCCGGATCTGGCGTCGGGGAAAGTGAGAGAAGACAGCACACTGTGTGGTACTACTGACCTAGTGCTTGGCTAGATAGCATTTCAGGAGGATTTGTTGAGGCACTCGGCGGTTAGCGGGGTTACAGGGTAGGTTTACTGCGGATCAGTGAGCGTTGCTTTTCGTGCAGTATTGCCCGCCTTGCACACAGCTCACAAGAAACGGACTTCCGAGGGTATCCCCACGTGTCTTCCTTACGTGCATGTTTTTATAGGGTGATCTCGTTAGCTATGCCCCAGCGTGAGGTTGTTTCACCTAGTGTGCGACTGTAAGGTTGTTGTGCGAGGATGGAATAGGAAGTTTTAATTTCAAGCTCGAGTCTCCATATCGAACACGGAGCCCGGACTCAGCACGTGAGCCTCTTGCTACAACTCTTAATTTGTATACTGTGTATGTGATTAGGAGTGCATTGACGCAGTCGCGCGGGGGCCACATACAGAGGTGTTTTATTCTGTTCTACAAGTGTGGTGGCATTTGGAGCAGGAGGGATATGCCTTTCCGTGCGCAATGGTGTTGATGGGGCCTATATTTACAAAGGGTGTATATTAGCATTGGGCCTTGGTATCTCGACACGCAAGTGAGTGCCTTGTTCATGTTAAAGTATGGCATGGCATACTACCGTGCATGGATAAGCCTTATGTGCGCAAATTTGTTATTGTGTGACTGATTTCATTGCACACCTGGTATTAGATATTTGTGCGTGAGGGTTCAGCCCATTACGCGCGTTAATGTGTGGTGGCGAGCATAATTACAAGGAGAGCACGGTATTATTGGGTCATAGTACCTTGAGGCCCACTCGTGTCACTTCCAATTTTAACATGTTGCGTGGCATTTCCAGCGCGATGGGTAAGCCTTTCCCGTGCGCAGTTAAGTTAACCTATCGCAAAAGTGTTGCAATGCATCTCCAGTGCGTTGGGTAAGCCTATCCGTTCGCGATTTATGTATGGCGTTCGCAGTTATAAAGGGGGTATAGTATCTTTGGGCCATAGGACCTCGAGCCCCAAATGAGTAACTGATTCCATTTGATCGTGGCATTAGGTATTAGAGCACGAGGGTTCGGCCGGGTGCGTACATACATTTGTGGCTGTTGACCGTATGTACAATTGGAGTATAGTTTCATTGGGCCATAGTACAGGGAGGCGCATTCGGGTGAGTTTTTACATTTGAATGCGTTGCAGTGTATTTTCAGCACAATGGGTAAGCCTACCTCGTGCGCGATTGTGTTACGACGTTCCGTATTTACAATGAGGATATAGTATCATGTGGCAAAAAGTATCTTCAGGCCCAATCGAGTGCCTGGTGAATTAGAACATGTGCCATTGCTTTCTGCAATTTCGGTAAGTCTATTGCGCGCGCAAATTTGTTGATCGAGTCCATATTCTTAAAGGGTATAGTTGCATCGGGCCATATTACCTCGAGGCCCAATTGAGTGACTCGTTCAACTGTTTATGGGTATTGTTTTGCGGTACGATTATTTAGCTATCTTTAGGCCCAGTCGAGTGCCTCTGGAATGCATCATGTGCCATTGCTTATTGCTTCGAGATCAGTAACTTTATATTACCTCGAGGCCCAATTGAGTGACTCGGTCTCCTTTCCACTGGGCATTGCTTTTGCAGTGCGACGACTTAGCTATCTTTAGGCCCAGTCGATTGCCTTGTGTAATTTTAACATGTGCCATTGCTCATTGCTTCGAGATCAGTAAGTCTATTCCGTGCGCGGATTTGTTGCTTAAGTCCGTATTCTTAAAGGGTATAGTAGCATTGGGCCATATTACCTCGAGGCCCTATTGAGTTACTCATTCAACTTTCTACTGGGTATTGCTTTTGCAGTCGAGGACTTACCTATCTTTAGGCCCAGTCGTGTGCCTTGTGAATTCTAACATGTGCCATGGCTTATTGGCTTCGAGATCGGTAAGTCCATTGCGGGCGCGAATTTGGTTCAGGAGTCCGTAGTCTTAAGGGGTATAGTAGCATTGGGCCATTTTACCTCGAGGCCCTATTGAGTGCCTCGTTCTGCATTGCACTGGGTATTGCTGTTGCAGTGCGATGACTTACCCTAATCAGTGCGTAGTGCTGTTGATGGTTTCTGCAGTGACGAAAGTATATAGTGTCTTCTAATAATAGTATCTCGGGCACAATCGAGGGACTTTCCGTTCGAACACGTGGTGACGCATATTCCGGCGAGAGAGGTAAGCCAGTACGGCCTCATCTTTGCTTTGTGTTCGTATCTTCAATTGGTGCATAGCATCATAGCTCTAGGCCCATTCGAGTGATTAATTCATTTTATACGTGGTCCTGCATAACTCAGCGAGTATGGTAAGCCAAACACGTGAGCTGGTCGTTTTTGCTTCCTTATGTAAATATGGTGCGGAGTATATTTAGGCCATAGCATCTCGAAGCAGGGGGCGTGCCATTGGTTGGGCAACTAGGCTCGCACGTTCAGGCCCTTGGGATGATATGTATTACGGGCATTCTGCGTCACTGATTGATCCCTTGCTATCTCATCAAGTCTGCGGTACACGATGCGCTAGGCATCAAGACATGAGCGACCCCTTTTGTTACAAGTATACAATGATATGCACTTATGTGAAGGGAGGGGTGTACTGGCATAGGATGCTGGCTCGCGGCCCAGATCTGTAGGGCCTACAGATGTTGCGATTCCAAATCTAGCTCTTGTCCGCTTTCACCAAGGCGTACTTTTGGAGAAGGAGTTTCAGATATACTCTTAAACTTTAGGTTGTGTCGGTCTCCGTAATATAGGGTCTTCTGCGTCTTACATGTCGCGGACAAGGAGTCCGTTTTGCGAGTTTCTGCACATTCAGGTTCGTCAGACCGGGTTCCTTCCAGTTGTGGCGCTTCACTTCAACAGGCAGTTTTCACGGTGGCACTCAGGGCCGCTGGGTACCGCCGGGGCGGGTGGCTCAGTGGACCAAAGCAGCCACGAAAGGGGCCCGTGTACTACCTCTTGGTCACAGGTGATATCCTGTCGGGTCCACTCAGCCTTTTATCTATTTGAGGCCTAAACAATGAGCACCTTGTAGCCGGGCTTTGTATTTCTTGGCGTTCGCCCCTCGTTTAATCTGTGACTCTAGGCCGGTCGGCACAGGCGTTGTGCCTGGCGTTTATTTCTGCCTATTTCTGTTGTTGTGTTCTCGGGTAGCGAGACATTGCCCATGAACCCCCCCCCTCCCTATGTCAGGCAAGATGCGTTAATATTGCAGTATGCGATTATTTCGGTACTGTAGGAGGCAATTGATTCGTTTTGGGAGGACTTGCAGCAACTCGGGAGCGCGTCTGGCCCCCACAATGTGTTCAAATAGGCGGCAGGGCGCGTCCTATTACGTACAGTAATTGCACAGGGGGAGAAACTTTCATGGGTACAGTTGATATGCTGTCTTTTTAGAAAGAGTGCGCATGTTCGAACCGTAGCATGCTCGGGCGCGAACATTGCTTGGTGTCAGAGCACCGCAGAATAGAACCATGCTCAATTATTCAAGTATGGGTAATGCCTCCATCATGCTGCGGGGCAGGAGCAGTAGCTTCGTCTGTTTCACTTGTTTTACATAGCGCGGCCTTTACCCATAGGTGTCAGAGCACATTACTGTGAGTCAGTTTCCCTTATTTTCTGGGGCCAATAATTCTATCTTAGTCAGACGTCGCAGTTGCTTAGGAATGTACACCTGACCTGGATGTACCTACGTGCGCGTGAGGCTAGCAACAAGCCGACACTGCATGATATACTCTGCAAGTACATATATCTGGGTGCCTGTGTATGAGTCGAGTTGATACTCAGTACATCTACCACATCGCTGCACTCGCGCTGTTACTAGCGCAGAGTATTTTAATGCTTCCTGGTTTTGTATTTGGGTTCGTTTTTCTGTTCTATTTTACCCCTGCTTTTAGCCTGCTTGTTTGAAGCCTGCGCCCCTCTCTCCCCTTACCTGCATTTAAAAAACGGCATTCTCTGCCTGAAAAGCACCACCATTTCGGTGGGTCCGGGTCCTGGGGGTCATTTTGGGCGCCATCTTTGTTTGGGACACCTCAGCCAGCGGCGGCCGCCATCTTGGAGCGGACTCGCACGCACAGGGCTGATTGGAGCGCCTATTTAAGGCGGGCCTTAGCGCGGTGCTGGTCAGACCATCTACCACATCGCTGCACTCGCGCTGTTACTAGCGCAGAGTATTTTAATGCTTCCTGGTTTTGTATTTGGGTTCGTTTTTCTGTTCTATTTTACCCCTGCTTTTAGCCTGCTTGTTTGAAGCCTGCGCCCCTCTCTCCCCTTACCTGCATTTAAAAAACGGCATTCTCTGCCTGAAAAGCACCACCATTTCGGTGGGTCCGGGTCCTGGGGGTCATTTTGGGCGCCATCTTTGTTTGGGACACCTCAGCCAGCAGCGGCCGCCATCTTGGAGCGGACTCGCACGCTCAGGGCTGATTGGAGCGCCTATTTAAAGTCGCTCCCTCACGCGCAGCGTGACGCGCAGGTGGACGCCTTCGCTTAGCCTGAGTCGTGCCGGAGTCCTGCCCGTCAGCGTCCAGGAGGCGACGGGGCGGCGGGGGACGCCGGTCTGGTGCCACTCTGGCTGAGATGATTTGTTACTCCTCTGCGACGTTGCGGGATATGCGCGGCAACTCTAGCTGCTGCCGTTCCGTTTTCCCGGGGCGATTTAAGGGTAAACGCTGTTGTCCGGGTTGTGGCTGGACGCCTTCCTGGACCCATGCCAATGTTCCTCGTCCTGCAACGGCTGGCGCACAGCATCTTTGTTTGCTGTTGAATACGAGGTCGGTAGGTTGCCATGCCCTACATATTTACGATCTTCTTGTTAGAGAAAATCCCCTTTGCCTACTACTCACCGAAACCTGGTTGGGAGAGGCTTCCAACCCGGATGTCTTCTCAGCCATTCCTCTGGCGTATAATATCTTCCGGCAGGATAGAGCGAAGGGTAGAGGAGGGGGAGTGGCGGTAGTGGTGAAAAAGAGCGTTTCCTGCTCAGTTCTTCCCCTCAATTCCATCGGGAGCGCTGAGTCACTCGCCTTCACGCTCAGACTGTCCCCGGGCCAGGCTCTGAAGGGGTTGTTGGTTTATAGGCCACCGGGCCCTTTGGGTTCCTTCCTGGAAGATCTGCAGACAGCTGTCTCTGAGTTGGTGCTGACCTCACAGCACTGCGTCATGGCCGGGGATTTCAACTTCCACCTTGACGTAGCGGACGACCCGGATGCGGTTAAACTGTTGGATATTACATCTCCACTGGGTCTTATACCGTTCGTGTCGGGGCCAACTCATGAGAAGGGGCATACCCTGGATCAGGTGTTTTCGTCTGTCCCTCTTGTGGAGGTTGACACCCTGCCGGTGCTCTGGTCCGATCACAGGCTGATCAGATTTTCGGTACTGGAGAGTGCGCGGCCAGATAACAGTGCCTCGGTCTTGTCTAGACCGGCCTCGAGAGCGCTGCACAAAGTGACACCTGACATGCTGGAACAGGCGCTTCTGGACCACCCATGCCATCTTTCGGGCGATCTGGATAGCGACACTGAGGCTCTGCAGCTGTGGCTCATTGACAGGCTGGACGTTCTGGCCCCCAAGGCAGCCCCCCGATCCACGGTGGCACGGCAATCTGCACCGTGGTTTACCGAGGCTCTTCGTGCGGCTCGCAGCCAATGTAAGGTGGCCGAGAGGGCCTGGCGCCGTCTTTATGATGGGGAGGCTAAATTCGCCTATAAGGCGGCGGTGAAGGCCTACCATCAGGACATTCTGGGAGCTAAGAGGGACTATTTGGCTAGGAGGATCGAGGCATCCGCGAACTCCTGCAAGGAGATCTTCACCATTGTGAAGGAGTTCACGACCCCTAGTTCCCAATCGCCCCCTTTGGTTTCTTCGGACACGTGGGCAGGGGATCTTGCCGGCTTCTTTACTAATAAGATCAAGGCGATTCAGGCCTCCTTTGTGGAAGGACCGGAGGATGGAAGCGGCGTCACCGGGGCTGGGTGCGGACTTCCGCACATACCGGCGGCGGTGCTGTCTGATTTTCCTGCTGTTTCCAGCGATGTGTCCAGGCAGCTGCTGGCCAATCTGAAATCTGGCTCGCCACTCGACCCCTGTCCCGCCAAATTTTTGGCTGGGATGGCGGAGGTGGTGAACCCGCTGGTTAATCCCATCCTCAACGCCTCTTTGAGGGAGGGGAGGGTCCCTAGCTCTTGGAAAAGAGCGATGGTGATCCCCCTCCTAAAGAAACCGGGTCTTGACGCCGAGGCTCTGGCCAATTATAGGCCAATTTCACTTCTTCCGGCCCTCACGAAGATCACGGAAAAACACGTCCACGGTGTCCTGTCGCGCTTTTTGGAAGCTAACAATCTGCTCCACCCGTCCCAATCCGGTTTCCGTCCTAACTTTAGTACGGAAACGGCATTGTTAGAGGTCACTGAGATCATCAGGGAGACTCTGGATGTCGGCGGGAGGGCCATGCTGGTCATGTTAGATCTATCGGCGGCCTTCGACACCGTCCCCCATAAGGCGCTCTTAGCGAGACTTTATGACATCGGCCTTAGGGGGACGGCGCTCAGGTGGTTTACATCCTTCCTTGAAGGCCGCCGCCAGACGGTCTGGGTTTCCCAGAGCTCTGCCGAGATGCCGCCATTGGGAGTTGGGGTTCCACAGGGTTCTGTGTTGAGCCCCACGTTATTTAACATCTTTATGTCCCCTTTGGCGGCCTTGGTGGAAGCATATGGGGCCCAGATCGTCTCCTACGCCGACGACACGCAACTCCTCTTCACTTGCGGGAAAGACCAGGAGTTCGATGGAGGAAGAATTCGGGACTGTCTTACATTGGTCTTTGACTGGTTCCAACGGAACAGTCTAAGGGCCAATTCTAGCAAGTCCGAGGTTCTGTTTTTTGGTTGCGTTGTCGATCCGGAGTGGCAGCATTGGTGGCCGTCCGACATGAGCCCTCCTGCACAGTTTTCGTTGGTGGCTAAAAATCTGGGTGTCAAGCTGGACAACCAGCTCTCGCTGCGAACACATATTCTGGGTCTGGCGGGCACCTGTTATGGAATTTTGAAAATGCTCCATAAATTCCTGCCCCTGCTGTCTGAGGAGCACAGGCGTATTACTGTGCAGGCTCTCGTCGGCTCTAGGCTAGACTATGCTAATGCCCTCTTCCTTGGCCTCCCTGATTACCTAGTTCAGCGACTACAGGTGGTACAGAACTCTGCCGCCCGGGCTATCTTTGGCTTGCGTAGACGAGCCCGAGCTTCCGGGCTGCTACAGGCATTACACTGGCTGCCTATCCGGAAGCGGATCCAGTTTAAGTCCCTGACTCTGATGCATAAAGCCCTGTTTGGATCAGGGGGCGGATACCTGTGGCGGAGACTGGCCTTCTATCGACCAGTCCGCTCCTTGCGCTCGGAATCCCTTTACAAAGCGGTGGTCCCTCGGGTGAGGAAGGCCCGTATGGGAGGACGCTCTTTCAGCTGCAAAGCTCCACAGCTGTGGAACTCGCTTCCTCTTTCGCTGCGCAGCACTGCCAATTTGTTCCAGTTCAGGAAAAGCCTGAAGACTTGGCTTTTTAATCTTTAGGCTGTTCTTATTGTTTCAGTTTCAGTTCTTTTTCTTTTTCTTATTTTTCTACTGTGCTGTGTTATTTTTATTCTGAGCTGCAGGTGGAAAGCGCCGGGACACTCTTTTTGAGTAGCCGTGCGCTATACAAGAGCGCTATAACATAACATAACATAACGTATATTTACGGGTTTGTGTACCTGTATTTAGGGCGCGGTACACCAGGCCTTCAGCTAGGGTGCACTGTATGAGGCCGCCAATGTGCAAGTGTGACTGGCTGCCCCCGTGCATGAGGTGTAATACATCAGGCAGGCAGCGAGCTAGAACTGTAGGAGGTGACTATGTGTACGTGTAACTGTGGGCCCATGTTAGGGATTCGTTTTATTCAGGCAAGCTGTTAGCCAACAATGCATGAGGTTATCAGTAGGTTCAGGTGTCCGAGTATCCAGTCATAGAACATATGCGACACCAGCCAAGCAAATGCTACTGCATAAGTGTGGACAGTATGTGCACACAACCGATTGATGGTGTATAGGGGATGTGGCGCGCAGCGTGCATGGGAATGAGTGCCTGTCTTCTGCAAGTGAGGTGCTGAGCTATATGTCCTGTGTGCACAGCAGATTTGTGAATGGCTGCTCTGTTCAGGAGAGGCACGATGTTGTGCGCTCAGTACGTGTATGTGAAAGGACACCTGCTCTTGCACATTGGTAGGCCATTGGCAGCGTTGGCGAGACTTTATCTACCTTATCCCAAAACAAGATAGTGCGGCAACGGGCAGAACAATAGGTATGGTTGACCTCTACAGTTTTGCATCAGTGCGCAAAAGGTGTGAATTTTCAGTCACGTTTCATGCATGGGACGTCTCCTGGGGTCTGTTCTAATACAGTAGAATAGGCTCTGCATAATTACACGTCTAGTGTGCTTTGAGGAGCCGTGAGCCGCGTCAAGTGCCCCTCTTGGCAGGGTGGTAACTTTGCTGCTGTGCTTTCTCCTGTGGCGCTCCATGAGTAGGCCCCTCATATATGTGTTTCTATCTGACTGTTCGGCATTGCAAGGTTTGTCTGTATGGAAGACAGTCTAGGATATGCCAAAGAGGATAATTTGCATGTTCTAGTCCCACCCCCAACTAATAGGAATATCCCCTGGCACTTATTATCCCCTGGGGCCTCTGCCAAGTGGTATAGCTAGTCCCCTGTTATGCACAATCTTGGGACCAGTATCGTGTTAGTTTACCTGTGAGTAGGAAAGGTCAAATGACAATAGTCATTTCGCCTCTTCCATAACTCTGCTGTCGTCTCTGTCATCTAAGGCTCTGGAATCCGAGGGCAGCCCACCCGCTGCGCCACCAGTCCGGGAGCCCCTGCTGCCTCTCGGGAGTAGGTTGGGTCAGCAGCCTGCGGTGTTACTCCCTCTTCATGCATATGTGGAGCAACTGGTCTACCACAGCCTGTGCCTGGTCTGCCAATCCCCCCCCTAAGAAGTGGCCCCCTAGAAGTCTCAATATAGATCGACCTATCTGGTATCCTTACACCCCCTGGCTCATTTTCTCTTTCTTGGGGCTCCCTCAGGTGGACACTTGGCTTCTCTTTCACAGTGGGTATGGTGGGGCTCCGTTGGCTTGGGTTGACCTGCGGTGTGTAGGAACCTGAGTATCTATAAATTCCTTTAGGCCCCTCCCAAAGTGAGTAGCTGGCCTGACGTTTGATGTCGCCAACCTTGTGCCCCCCCCCCCCACACCTCCTTTTTGGTTCAGTTTTTCATATCTCTTAGGGGGGGGTCGTAAGTCAACCTTGAGACAAGCTATCCTGGGTAGCATGGATTTGAAGCCTTTAGGCTAAACTAGGGGGCATGTGATTCCGGCTGTTACCGCGGAAATCCTGTATATCACATGTAAGTCCACCTTGCAAGTTTTACCCAATAGATGCTTCGCGCCCTGCAGTAGACTTATGAATTCTCCGTGGGTTTAGTTCCACAAGAGTAAACATAGCAGTTACAATTGAATTTTGAGAACTGCGCTTCGGCAGTAGTCGTACATCATTGGATGTAGTTTGCTATTGAAATGAAATGAAATGAAAAATTCCACTTATATAGCGCATAACTGCCCGGAGGCCTCGCAGCGCTGATGACTGATTACTGTGTTCGACTGCAGGGCAGAGTTAGTACGCTTTTGAGAACAGGTAGGTTTTTAAGTCTCTCCTAAATGACATCAGATTATCATTTTGTCTAAGGGACAGAGGCAGGGAATTCCATGCCTTTGCTGCTGAGCAAGTAAATGAACGGCCACCCCAGCGGGCTTTCTTGATTTTTGCCGTGGTTGCCAAATGCAGAGAGGCCGAACGAAGAGTTCTAGGCGGCACATAAGGCGGTACCAGGGGGAGCAGCACTCCCGGGCCAGTTTGATGAAAGGATTTGTGCAGAATGCACATGGCCTTGAACAATGTTCTTGCAGCCACTGGGAGCTTTGCTTTGTGTGAAGGTGTGTAGTGTCTCAGTCATGCACTGGTTCCCCTATTGTTTGATTAGGGAGGGATACCAGCAGGGGAGGCCCCCTTCTTCGCCTGGTCTCTTGCTGGGGTATGACCTCACGCACCTGGGATAGTCTACACTATTGCTGTAGAGGGATTGTTCCCGGGTGGAGATGCTTTTAGCATTGGTTTCTACAGGCGGGTCTTTATGCAGGTCAGGAGCCTAAGGGGCTCTTTGTTTAGTTTCAGCTATCCCTTGGTGGTGGTCGTAAGTCATCCTACTTAGCGACTAGCATATAAATATGAATATAAATAAAATCCCTTTACCTAATAACACATTTTTCTGCTGTCCAATGCAAATTTATGACAGACTTCCAGTCTAAAAGGCATGACCTTTAGTCCAGCTTACGTGCCACAGTTACAGGAAGGGCTGCACAGATGTTATGTTATGTTATGTTATTGTTATTTGTTGTGCGCACAGCTACTCCAGCCAAGGAGCGTCCTGGCGCATAGACAAGGAGGAACATAACACAACAGGAAAAGACAAAGACTAAAAGGGGGCAGCTAAAACATAAAGGTTTTTATTGCTTTCCGGAAGGTCATAAGGTCCTCCAGCAGACGAATTTCGACCGGAAGAGAATTCCAGGTTGATACAGCTTTTACGCTGAAAGAACGACCCCCCATACGGCTGAGCCTAAATCTAGGGACTACAGCAAAGGCCTGGCCTTGAGAACGGAGGGTGTGTGTGGGGACATAGAAGGAGAGAGAGCTGGACATGATTTCGGGGCCTATACCTCTCAGAATCTTAACCCCTTCCACGCTCATGACGAGCTGGGATCGTCATGGTGTAGCCTCCTTGCACGCTGATGACGAGCCCAGCTCGTCATGTAATATGGGTTTTTTTAAATCTCAGCATACGTGCAGAATTCATATAGCGCGCATGAGGTTAAAGGTCAAACAGAGGACCTTAAAGAGAATACGCTTCCTCACTGGAAGCCAGTGTAGGGAGCGAAGGACACTCGCCACCGGGCAAAATCTGGGCAGGCCGACAATCGCTCTGGCCGCAGCATTTTGGACCCGTTGCAGGCGAGTGAGCTCAGCCTGATTGGCCCCGACCAGGAGAGAGCTAGCGTAATCCAGGCGTGAGATGATAGTGGCCTGGATTACCAGCTGTCTGGTTGGGGCATCGAAAAATTTGAGGACTGGTCTTAAGCCTCGCAACAGACCAAAACAGGCTGCTGTTCTTTTAGTATGTCCTACAAAGGTAAGGCCAGCGTCCAGCCAGACCCCCAGATTTTTCAGCTCCGACACCGGGGTCGGGGTTGGTCCCAGCTCTGGTGGCCACCATTGGTCACCCCACAGCTCCACTCCCCTTTTGACAATCATTACCTCTGTTTTAGTGGCATTGAGCTGGAGACAGTTTCCCGTCAACCAGCTGGCCACCGCCTTCAGTCCATCCTGAAACCTGGGGGCATCTTGTTCCGCATCCCCGCTGAGAGTGATCGCCAGCTGTGTGTCGTCGGCATATGAGACCAAAGTTAGGCCCCACTGCCTGGCAACATCAGCCAGCGGACTCACGCATAGATTAAACAACGTGGGGCTCAGCGAGGACCCCTGCGGAACCCCCATGGCCAGGGGCTGGAAATTGGACTTGAAGGGAGGGATGGCAACACAGAAGGAACGATTGCCGAGGAAGGAGCGGAACCACTGCAACGCCTGACCGCCAACACCAATCTCCTCGAACCGATGCAGGAGGATGCTGTGGGATACCGTGTCGAAGGCGGCGCTGAGGTCTAACAATATCAGCGCCGCCGTTTGACCAGCATCCAACCTCGCACGGAGATGTTCCACCCTCACAAGAAGAGCGGTCTCCGTGCTGTGCCCAGCACGGAAGCCATTTTGTGTGGGGTCAAGGGCGTTGGTCCGGGCAAGATGTTCTGACAGGGCCAGATTGACATGAGCCTCTGTTATCTTTGCCGGCCAGGGTAGCAGCGAGATGGGGCGGTAACTTTCAGGCTTAGATGTATGTGTGGAAAAAAAGTAAGA